>NC_134400.1:221800572-222100572 GCF_050003625.1 Haematobia irritans | reverse complement strand
GATCACCTCAAACATGTTTTAAGAGCAAAATGTTATTTTTGGGTGGTGACCATGTAACATGGTTTTCGCAACCATGTTATTTTCTCGGAAATCATGTATCTGATTTCGGCAAGCAGGTTATATTTGACGAGAAAATAACATTTTAGTGACAAACATGTTACATGGTCACCATACAAAAATAACATTTTGCTCTTGAAACATGTTTGAGGTGATCATATTCCTTCTCTGCGTGCGCATTACATGAACTAGTCAGCTTTATTGAAAGCTCACTATCTGTCAAAGAATACACAATCGCGGCGTTTCTAGACATCGAAGGGGCGTTCACTAACGTCCATCCGAGCTCGATATTAAATGGACTGACAACTCTGAATGTTGATCCAGGTATACTTAGGCTGTTAGACGAACTTCTAAGGAAGAGACACATTTCAGCCACACTAGAACAAGCAAACATACAAAGGTATGTGAACAGAGGCACTCCTCATGGAGGAGTTCTATCACCTCTTCTTTGGAATGTTGCTATAAACGACCTTCTGGTTTCCCTAAAAGAGAAAGGATACAAGTGGTGGCATACGCAGATGATGTGGCGCTAGCAGTCAGGGGAAAATTCCCATCAACAGTTAGAGATATTATACAGAGAGCCCTCCGGATGACTGAGAAATGGGCGAAAGATAATGGTCTTGGGGTAAATCCTGCAAAGACAGAACTAGTCATGTACTGCAAAGATCGCAAAACTCCCACGGTTAGGCCCATTTCCTTAGGGGGTATTGAAATTCCCTTTAGTGAGTGTGCAAAATACCTTGGAGTTATTTTGGACAGGAAGCTGAACTTTAAGCTTAATATTGAAGAAAGGGCGAGGAAAGCAACGGTAGCTTTATACTCGTGCAAAAAGGCAATAGGGAAAAAGTGGGGACTAAAACCAAAAATTGTGCATTGGCTATACACGGCAGTGGTTAGACCTATCATGCTATATGGTGTTGTAGTCTGGTGGCCGGCACTTCACCAGCCAACAAGTTTAGACAAAGTTCATCGTATGGCGTGCTTATGTATCTCAGGTGCATTCAGAAAGACAGGAACAAATACCCTTAATGTCATACTGCATCTATTGCCTCTAGACATTTTGGCCAAACAGTCAGCTGCAACAACGGCTGTGCGGCGAGACCACTTTTCGACAATAAGTTTGAGACTCTAACTCCCAACAGTGAGGCGTGGTGTACATGGACCCCGGGGAATAAAAGATATATAGATTTCTACACTGATGGCTCCAAATTGGATGACCAAGTGGGTTTCGGAGTATATTCTAAATATCTGGAACTTCGAATAGCGAAAAGATTACCTGATCACTGTAGTGTTTTTCAGGCTGAAATATTAGCAATAAGAGAAGTGGTGAATTGGCTGAGAAGTAATGCTCCAAGCAATATTGGCATTAATATATACTCAGACAGTCAACCAGCAATAAAATCCTTGGACTCTGTGTTCCTCAACTCGAAAACGGCCATCGACTGCCGCAAATCTCTCAATGAGATGGCTGAGCAGCACAATGTTCACCTAATATGGGTGCCTGGCCATAGGAACATATCGGGGAACATCGAAGCAAATGAGCTAGCAAGGCTAGGAACTACCTTACATATTCCAGGGGAACTAGAATCTGTTGGTATACCTCTGGCTACCTGCAAGCTCTTACTGCGTGAGAAGGCTTTTATGATGGCAAATGTTCGATGGGAGAATTGCAAGGGTTGTAACGACACCAAGCAAATATGGCCCCATTTAAACTTAAACCGCACACCATCAAATATTGGAGGGTATAAATATAAGAACTGTCATCAAATTCGATATTTCGAAAACTTGTAATTTTCTTACAATAACATTCCATTCGCATTACTTTCCAAAAATAAAACGAATGTTTAATTTTCGAATTTAGAGTGCAAGTGCAGTTTAACTCAGTTGTCGTTTGTTTTAATATCCGGGATACGTAAGTATATTCGATAATTAGCATAATCGAATGTTTTTTTAAAATGAAATGCTTAAATTGACGAGTTTTATTTAATATGGAAAAAGTCACTCTGAATTGCTACACCCAACGATGTGATTCATATTCGTTTAGCATGGGAATTTCAATTTATGAGAAATTAGATCATTTTGAGGTAAAACTTAGTGACCAAATCAGATTATTCTCAAATTATTTGGTCAGGGTAGAAGTGATTTGGACATTTTTTAGTCCAGTTGCTATAGAAGATTACCCAAGGTGTTTATACCTTGTCACTGAGTCAGATTTACCACAATTCGGATTATTATGGTCAACAGCGCATTGGATATGGTCGAAACGGGTTCTTCAATGTGTTAACAGCCACAGCAAACTATTTGCCATTATATTGGATGGAATTTAAATTTTTAGTATTTCAGTTAGAGCTAAATAAAACCCAAAAATGGCGTAGATTTTTTTTTTTGATTTATGGTTTTAGTGAATTATATTTATTACGTTATAAATGTATACATTTGTTTTTTTTTTTGTTTGTTTGTTTTTTAGCTTTTGCAACTCAATGGCTACGATATAACACGAAAACAAAATTTGATTTTACAATATTGTTAAAAAAAATGTTCTTTTATTGTTTTGTTTTTAGTTCAGGGAAAGGAGCAGTGTTTAAAAACAAATGAGATTTTTTCTCCCTTTTCAATGGTCTTCCTTAAAAAAACCAGTATGAATATTGAAAATTTGTTCTTCGAAAGATTCCTGATGAAGGCATAAAAAAAGCCATTAAGGAAAGTTTAAAATTGTTCTCACATAAAGAAATATTTTTGGTTGGCTAGTTTTTCTTTTATTGAAATTGCTTCTATCTCAAAAATGAAAGTATCGATCACCCATTTTTTAAACAAAATGAAAGCAAGCATTCTTATTTCTTAATATCGCATATCTTGGAAGCCATCGTGGTGCAATGGTAAGCATGCCCGCCTTGAATACACAAGGTCGTGGGTTCGATTCTTGCTTCGGCCGAACACCAAAACAGTTTTTCCACCTCAGTAATGTTGGTGACATTTCTGAGTGTTTCAAAGCTTTTCTAATAGGTTTCACTGCAATGTGGAACGCCGTTCAAACTCGACTATAAAAAGGAGGCTCCTTGTCATTGAGCTTAACATGAAATCGGGCAGCACTCAGTGATAAGATAGAAGTTCACCACTGTGGTGTCACAATGGACTAAATAGTCTAATTGGGCCTGATACATCGGGCTACCATCTAACCTAACCTAATTTAACCATATCGCAGTTTATCTTTCGAAGACATATATAGCCTAACAATTGCAAGCTTAGCGTTTGATGCAATGTTTTCCCTCCTCTGCAATGGAAACTGTGCGAATCACAGCACCAATTCCCCAGAACCACTCCCTCTATTACTTTTTTCACCCCGTCTTTGCTCTTCTTCATTATAGCGCATCTTTTCACCAACTTAAGTAGCCTAATAGAGGTAACAGCACAGAACACTAGCGCTGATTGCTCGCTTGTACACGCAAAAAAATCTTTCCTAAAAATTTTAGAACACAAACATTTGCTTTTCGCTCTTTGGAAGAAATGTGCAGACCTTTTGTGATAAACATATATTGTTTTTATTACGAAACTAGAAATTTTTTAAGAATAAATGCTTTTTTTTGTGATAAAGGTTTAAACTCTTCAAAGAAATTCACTCAAAAAATATAACAAACTGTTTGTTATACCCATTTTGCAAACGTTTTTTATACACTCCACCATAGGATATACACCCCCATCCTATGGTGGGGATTTTTTGCTCTAAAACCCCATAAAGTATACATGTATATTCTGGGTCTTGGTGAACTTCATAGTCGATCTAGCCACGTCCGTCCGTCTTTTGAAATCACGCTAACTCCCGAATGAAATAAGCTATCGGCTTGACACTTGGCACAAGTAGTTGTTATGGATGGTATTGCAAATGAACCATATTGGTATAACCGCCAAATTTGGCTTGCGGAGCCTCTTAGGTAAGAAAATTTCATCCGATCCCGTTGAAATTTGGTTCGTGGTGCTAGTATATGGTCTATAACTAACCATTTAAAATTGGTCTATATCGGTTCATAATTATATATAGTCCCCATATAAACTGATCCCCATATTTGACCTCCAGATCCTCTTGGAGGAGCAAAATTCATCCGATGAAATGTGGTACATTGTGCTAGTATATGGCCGCTAACAACCAACCAAACTCGGTCGATATCGGTCTATAGTTTTTTGAATTGCTTCGAAAATTTTAAACTTTTATCACCAAAAAAATTCGTTTGTTACAAAATTTTTATTTTTTCAATAAAAAAAAGTTATTTTTAAAACAACAACACAGTCCATTTCGTTTATATCAAACACTGTTCTTTTCTGACTTTAGGCCTTTAAAAGACACATTTTACAGTTCAAAATTTAATATACTACAATGTAATGTTGAACATTTTTTCGGAATCTTCCGAACATATCTGGAATATATGTAACCAAATAAAAAACAAACAAAAAATTGGTCGAAGCAGGGATCGAACCCACGACCCTTGGCATGCAAGACGGACGTAGCAACCACTGCTCCACGGTGCCGAACTAAATGTTTGTTTCTGTTAAATAAACTTTGTTTATTCGGTTCGTGGGCGCCGCAAGCTATGCTATATAAATATAACTTATATGGATATTTATCTATTGATGACCATAACAGGTACATAGCTCAGTGGTTAGTGTGTTGGCTTACAAAGTGCATGGTTCGCGGTTCGATTCTCCGTCCATGCGAAAGGTAAAAAAATTTTAAAAATTTATAAAATCGTATAATTTCTTCTACATTGTTGGTATTACAGGAAAAGGTGTTAAGAACTAAAAAACCTCGTGGATGTGAGAAAGATGTGGGGGAAATGCAATTAGCAAGAAAACAATTTTTTTTGAGTTTGTCTTTATGAAATTGTTTTTATATCCTGGAAAAGAATAAACGTTTATCACAAAAAAGTATATACTTTTCTTCCAAATACACTTCCTGACAGCGAAAAGCAAATGAGAAACGAACTTTGTTTGTCTAAAATTTCGTTTGGGAGGAAAGAATTATTTTTTTTGTGTGTAGTTATATATAGCCCGCAAATAATCTGATCCCCAATCACACAAAAGGTGATCCATATCGGTTCATAACTGTATATAGCTCCCATATAAAGCGACCCCCATATTTAAACTCAGGCTCTCTAACTACCGCGCAGAAGTTCATATCGGTTCGTATTATTTGTAGAATTACCTATATATACCGGTCAAGAACTGAACTATACGTATTTAATCTGCTTTTTTGCACCATGTATGGGCTAACTTATAATTTAGAAGACGAAGCTAAGAAATTTTAAGATACCTTGGCATGGGTAAGTATTACAGTCCTTAGAAGAAGTTTCTACGCAATCCGTGGTGGAGAGTACATAAGATTCGGCCTGGCCGAACTTACGGCCGTATTCTTTTTTTTTTTGCATGGTGGAACGACCCACCAACACTTCAATGCAATGTAATTAACTACTTAATGAATCAAGTATCCCGAAGGTTAGGTTAGGTAACAAGTTGGCTGATAAGTCCCCGGTCTAACAAAGAAAAACACATTTTTTTTGTCAAAATTCGTTTTTATTATTCAACATAGTTCCCTTCAAGAGCGATACAACGATTATAACGACCTTCCAATTTTTTTGGTACCATTTTGGAGTACTCCTTCGGTTTTGCCTCAAAATAGGCCTCAGTTTCGGCGATCACCTCTTCATTGCAGACAAATTTTTTCCCTGCGAGCATCCTTTTGAGGTCTGAGAACAAGAAAAAGTCGCTGGGGGCCAGATCTGGAGAATACGGTGGGTGGGGAAGCAATTCGAAGCCCAATTCATGAATTTTTGCCATCGTTCTCAATGACTTGTGGCACGGTGAGTTGTCTTGGTGGAACAACACTTTTTATACCCTTCACCACTACTGTGGTACAGGGTATAATAAGTTTGTGCATTTGTATGTAACGCCAAGAAGGAGTAATCATAGACCAACCTTTTAGTATACGGATCGGCTTAGAATTAAATTCTGAGTCGATTTAGCGATGTCCGTCTGTCTGTCCGTCTGTCTGTTGATGTATTTTTGTGTGCAAAGTACAGCTCGCAGTTTTAGTCCGATTGTCCTAAAATTTGGTATAGGGTCCTGTTTCGGCTCAAAGACGATCCCTATTGATTTTGGAAAAAATCGGTTCAGATTTAGATATAGCTGTCATATATATTTTTCACCGATCTGGTCATAATTGGCGTATATATCAACCGATCTTCCTCAAATTCCGTACATCCGAATATTTTATGGGTTTCGAAAAACTTGCAAAATATCAGCCAAATCGGTTCAGATTTAGATATAGCTCCCATATATAGTTTTCGCCCGATTTACACTCATTTGCCCACAGAGGCCAATTTTTAACTCCGATTTAGTTGAAATTTTGCACAGGGAGTAGAATTAGCATTGTAACTATGCGTGCCAAATTTGGTTGAAATCGGTTCAGATTTGGATATATCTCCCATATATAGCTTTCGCCCGATTTACACTCATATGACCACAGAGGCAAATTTTTAACTCCGATTTAGTTGAAATTTTGCACAGAGAGTAGAATTAGCATTGTAACTATGCGTGCTAAATTTTGGTGAAATCGGTTCAGATTTGGATATATCTCCCATATATAGCTTTCGCCCGATTTACACTCATATGACCACAGAGGCCAATTTTTTGCTCCGATTTCGTTGAAATTTTGCACAGGGAGTAGAATTAGCATTGTAGCTATGCGTGCCAAATTTGGTTGAAATCGGTTCAGATTTAGATATAGCTCCCATATATATGTTTTTCTGATTTCGACAAAAATGGTCAAAATACCAACAATTTCCTTGTAAAACCGCCACTGCTTAGTCGAAAAGTTGTAAAAATGACTCCAATTTTCTTAAACTTCTAATACATATATATCGAGCGATAAATCATAAATAAACTTTTGCAAAGTTTCCTTAAAATTGCTTCAGATTTAAATGTTTCCCATATTTTTTTACTAACATTGTGTTCCACCCTATTGCATTAGCCGACTTAAATTTTGAGTCTATAGATTTTGTAGAAGTCTATCTAATTCGGTCCAGATCGAGTGATATTTAAATGTATGTATTTGGGACAAACCTTTATATATAGCCCCCAACACATTTGACGGATGTGATATGGTATCGAAAATTTAGATCTACAAAGTGGTGCAGGGTATAATATAGTCGGCCCCGCCCGACTTTAGACTTTCCTTACTTGTTTCTTCTTCATATGGGGCCGTTTTGCCGCGATTTCGACCTTCAAACGCTCCAATAACGCCATATAATAGTCAATGTTGATGGTTTTTCCCTTCTCAAGATAATCGATAAAAATTATTCCATGCGCATCCCAAAACACAGAGGCCATTACTTTGCCAGCGGACTTTTGAGTCTTTCCACGCTTCGGAGACGGTTCACCGGTCGATGTCCACTCAGCCGACTGTCAATTAGACTCAGGAGTGTAGTGATGGACCCATGTTTCATCCATTGTCACATATCGATGGAAAACCTCGGGTGTATTACGAGTTAACAGCTGCAAACACCGCTCAGAATCATCAACACGTTGTTGTTTTTGGTCAAATGTGAGCTCGCGCGGCACCCATTTTGCGCAGAGCTTCCGCATATCCAAATATTGATGAATGATATGACCGGAAACTCATTATCAAGCCAAGTTTTTGTTTCCACCGTATTTTCCCTTCAGAAAACAGTATTTTCTCAAAACACGAAATTCCTTTTTTTACAATAAAAAAAGTTGCTTCACAAGAGACGCTCTATCTCACAAACTAATTGACTTACAGACGTCAAATTTTGACACAAGTCATTTGAAGGTTGGTACTATATAAAAATAATATGCATTTAATACTAGCGACGCCATCTATGTGTCAGACCGGGAACTTATCAGCCAACCTGTTATAGTGGCAACCCGATATTTCAGGCTCACTTAGGTCATTCAGTCCATTGTGATACCACTGTGGCGAACTTCTCTCTTATCACTGATTGCTTTTCTTCTTTTATAGCCGAGAGAAGGTTTGAAACATTCAGGTGACATACCAGCATTATTGCGAGGGGATAATCCATCGCTGAAAAATTTTTTGGTGTTAGGTCGAAACTGGGTTTGAACTCACGACCCTTCGTATGCAAAACGGGCATGCTAACCAGTGAATCATCTGACTCGCTCTACATATCTAGCTGTAGCCACCTCCGAATCAGGCGTCATTACGGAATGTTGTATTTCCATAGACTTAAATAAATATATAAAATTACGGACCCATTTGGCATCTCATATTTCCTTTACGGAGAGCCGCATATTCAAATCACAATCCTTAGTTAATTGTTGTCTCATTGACTCCGACAATCTATCGTAAAGCTCTTCATAAGCGGAACCCAAAACAAAGCAATCAACTCGCAAATGTAGCCCATCAAAATCAAATTTAAAACAATTGGTTTCTATACGCACACACAGAAAAAAATTTCACGAAAAATTTTCCAATTAAAATTTTAATTGAGTTTTAAAAAATATTCAATTAAAAATTTAATTGAATCAACAAATTTTTTAATTGAAACAAAAACCAATCACAAAAATTAATAGTATCAATTAATTTTTTAATTGGATCAATTAATTTTTTAATTGATACATTCATTTCTGTAATTCAAGACATTTCAATTAACAAATTAATTGGATCTATTAATTTCGTGATTGAATCAGAAAAAAATTTTTTTGTGTGCAGCAAATAGACTCGAATTTGTGAAAAGCGATGCAACGAGTGTCTCTTAAATATTTTTTATTTGCGTTTAAGTCACACCAAAAGAACATTTGGCTTGTTGACAATTTTTTGCTTGCTTAGAAAAGAAAACTCTTCTTTCAGTGTAGTTTAGAAACCAAGTTTTAATTCTACATTCTTTATACATTCAACATTTGTAATATTCTAAACAAATGAATAGAAATACATTTCTCAATGTGTACTAATTTGCCACTGACAATGGACTTGAATGGAACGGTGTCTTGGTCAATGTCCAGTCCACTACCCATATTTGGCGTACACACTTCAATGACAATATGCAATGATGTGAAAACGAAAGCACTGCATTAAATTAGAATAAATCTTCAACTTAGTCATGTGCTGGAGGTTCCAAAATAAATCACAGCAAATCGGGTTTGGTGGTAAATTTGCGTCTTAGTCACACAAGTCGCAGAGCTATTGTTGTTCAAATCTAACCATGGATCATTTTATGTGGTCACTTTGGATAAGCTAAACTCTGGCCATAAACAAGGCAATAAAATATGAATTTGAATGATTCCATAAATATTTTTAATACAAAGAAACCATTTAGCGATTCCAATGTGGGAAATTACATTGACCATTTGGACTATATTTGAAATATGACAAGCAGCTAATCAACAAGTGTTGATTATCTGGAAAATAATTCCTATATTTAATGGATGCGATAAAAAAATGGTTTGTGTGAAACATTTTCATGGCAAAAGAATTCGAATGTTGGATATGTAGATATGATAGGTAAAAGTTTTTGTAATTCCGTTTGTAAGTCATCAAAATGTTGATTACTTTGCGGTCATACAAATTGTATATTCTTTATTAGGAATTGATGAGGAAAGATGATGATTTTGATGTGTCATAAAATACAGGGTGGCTATATTTTTCTTCCATTCATCCGTCATTCCGTTGGTAACACATCGAAACATCGATTTCCAACTATATTAATTATATATATTCTTGATCAGGGGAAATTCTAAGACGGTGTAATCAAGTCCGTCAGATGGTATCGGTCCATATTTTGCTATTGCCCGATATGACTTCTTTGCCTGAAATTGGAAATTTTTATTTTAGGTCCATGAACAAGTGCCCACTAAAAAGCTTGTGTGTCAATCTATATTTCGGTATAGGCCCCATGCAGACCGATCTTCCAAATTATATTTTTCGGGAATTAAAAATCTGTTCTTAGGTCCATAAATACGTGTGCCGTATATAGTGTGTATGGGTCCTTTAAACGGCGGACAGCCCTCACACGCTAAACGGAACTGGTTCCGCTGCATTTTTGCCCATTCCCCGTCACTGGACTTCACCGGGTCAACTTTATTCTTCAAAATCCCCCGGACGCAAAAGTCCAATGGATTGAGATTTGGTGATTTTTGTGGCCATTGTTCCGTGAACCCCCAGAAAAAATGTCGGTGGCAGTGAGTTACACGCAAAGAAAAAAAACGTTTGGAAAACGTGTACCGAAAACGTTTTTCTTTTGTTAGAGTTTTTTGAATTGCTTCGAAAAGTATACACTTTTATCACCAAAAAAATTCGTTTGTTACAAAATTTTTATTTTTTCAGTAAAAAAAGTTATTTTTGAACCAACAACACAGTCCATTTCGTTTATATCAAACACTGTTCTTTTCTAAATTTAGGTCTTTAATAAGACACATTTTACAGTTCATAGTAAAAATTTAATATAGTAGAATGTAATGTTGAAAATTTTTTCGGAATCTTCCGATCATATCTGGAATATATGTAAAAAAAAAAAAACAAAAAAAAACTTTGGTCGAAGCAGGGATCGAACCCACGACCCTTGGCATGCAAGTCAGACGTAGCAACCACTGCTCCACGGTGCCCAACTAAATGTATTTTTCTGTTAAATAAACTTTGTTTAATCGGCTCGTGGGCGCCGCAAGCTATGCTATATAAATATAACTTAGTTATATGGGTAATTGTCTATTGATGACAATAACGGCTACATGGCTCAGTGGATAGTGTGTTGGCTTACAAATTGCATGGTCCGCGGTTCGATTCTCCGTCCAGGCGAAAGGTAAAAAAAATTTTAAATTTATAAAATTGTAAAATTTCTTCTACATTGTTTGTGTTACAGAAAAAGGTGCTAAGAACTAAAAAACTTCGTGGAAGTGGGAAAGATGTGAGGAAAAATGCAATTAGCCAGAATAAAATTTTTTTGAGTTAGTCTTTATGAAATTGTTTTTACATCCTGCAAAAGAATAAACGTTTATCACAAAAAAAATATACTTTTCTTCCAAATACACTTCCTTTCAACGAAAAGCAAATGAGAAACGAACTTTGTTTGTCTAAAATTTCGTTTGGGAGGAAAGAATTATTTTTTTGCGTGTAGACACAAATTACCGTGCGATCTTTTACATTGATACAAATGCGAGAATAAAACAAGTAAGGAAAGTCTAAAGTCGGGCGGGGCCGACTACATTATACCCTGCACCACTTAGATCTAAATTTTCGATACCATATCACATCCGTCAAATGTGTCGGGGGCTATATATAAAGGACATCTGGACAGAATTTGATAGACTTCTACAAATTCTATAGACTCAAAATTTAACCCTCTAATGCCTGCGCCACAGAACACCAATAGTATATAACAATGCTCGTATGCAGTGTCTTGCAATCTTAAACCAATCGACATCGTAACAACGCTCGGTAAACAAAAAACGAGGTTGGCGCCAGGGCTGCCAATTTTGCCGATTTATCAGCATTTTGACGATTTTTTACTCAAAAAATAGCAAATGCCGATTTTCCGATTTTTGCACCAAAAATGACGATATTACCTCGGAACAAAAATTTGGACTAGAAGCAGATCGTTTATACATTTAGAGCCACCAAAAGAGAGAATACATTTGACAATAGTCAGATAGAGAAATTGTAAGTTTTTGCTAGAGATTTCATACATGTAGGAGCTACACCTCACTTTACATCTACAGTATTAGTATCACGGTTGCCACTCGTGCCAAAAATAATCGACCAAAATTTGAAAAAAATTTTATCAAAAATCTACCAAATTACAAAAATATCTTGAAGTTGTTGATCAAATTTTTCAAAATTTTAGTTCTATAGAAATTTTGTTAAAATTTTATTTCTACAGAAAAAGTTGTAAAAATTTTATTTCTATAGAAAATTTCGGCAAAATTTTATTTCTATAGATTTTTTTTTAAATGTTATTTCTATAGAAAATTTTGTCAAAATTTTATTTTTATAGAAAATTTGGTCAAAATTTAATTTCTACAGAAAAAGTTGTCAAAAATTTATTTCTATTGAAAATTTTGTCAAAATTTCATTTCTATTGAAAATTTTGTCAAAATTTTATTTTTATAGAAAATTTTGTCAAAATTTTATTTTTATAGAAAATTTGGTCAAAATTTTATTTCTATAGAAAATTTTGTCAAAATTTTATTTTTATTGAAAATTTTGTTAAACTTTTATTTCTATAGAAAATTTTGTCAAAATGTTATTTCTATAGAAAACTTTCTCAAGCCTTTATATCTGTAGAAAAAGTTTGCACATTTTTATTTCTATAGAATATTCTTGCAAAAATATATTTCTATGAACATTTTTGCAAAATTGTATTTCTAAGCAATTGTTGCTAAATTTTATTTTTAATAAAATTTTTGCAAATTGTCAAATTTTGGAAAATCGGGCAACACATATGTAAATATTAAAGTTCTTCATTTTTATTTTTAAAGAAAAAACTTACTGAAGTAAAACTATATATTAAAAAAATATTTTTTATACTATTTTTTGAATTTCATAGCATTGCACAAAAATGTTTTTTTTTTTTTTATTTTATTTTTATACAAGACTGAATTCAATATGAATTTGTTGTTGACATGCATAGTTGTGTTAATTTTCTGTTCTCTATATGAAATAAATATTTTTGTTTTTAACCAAAAAATTATTATTATTATTAACATTGCAGATTTTTTGACGATTATGACGATTTTTTCGAAAAAAGTAAGGATTATTCTTGAAATTTTATTGGCAGCCCTGGTTGGCACTTAAGTGTGATTGCACTCAACAACAACAATTACTAGCAGTTGGCATTAGCTCAAGAGAATTGAGAGAGTACCAAATAAGAAAATACAAAACTGCTGAGATATGGGTAACCAATTTGTGTGATTGCTTTACTACGGTGTTTTCGAGAGACCAACACACAATTTACTAACAAACACCGACAGTCGTCGGTTGCATTGGATATTGGTGATTGAAATTTTTTTTTACCAATTGGTGTTTTAAGATTGCAAATGTGGGTGTTTACTAAATACACTGGTCGGTTGCGGTAGATCGCAGCCGTTCTCTGTTGACTAACTAACAATGTAGAAAAGTGTTTAGATACATCGCCATCGACAACCATCCAGTAATTCGATTTTCAATGACAGCCTCTAGTAGAAGTATGTGCGTAATCCATGGTAGAGGGTACACAAGATTCGGCATGACTGAATTTTTGTTCTTATTATCTAACATAATATGCGAAATTGTACAAAGATTTTGCTTTATTTGTACTCTCATAAATTCCATTAAAGGCAACGTAGATATGGTACCCCACTTGTGTGTAATCCTTCTTAATTAAGGCTATTAATTGGTGAGCAATGGATAATAATCTTTTGTTTCTATTCTATTCTACCACAATGATCACCTTAGTTATTCAATAATTTGGCCTATAATAAATGTACATAAATTAAATATTCAAATATGAATTTCAATACAAAATATTGGGATAAGAACAAGTCGAAGAACCATGTGTTGGCTCTCGAATTGAAATCTTTTGACATTTATATTCGTATTTAACCATTATGGGACATTAAAAACCAATATACCAGTTTTGTTTTTAGGTTGCTAATTATTTCCAAAAAAAAAAAAAAAGAATTGAAATGATCTACCCCGATCCTAACCTATAAGTGAACATTTGCAAGAGCAGTTTATGATACAAAAATTTGTGATATGACATACTAACATATAGTAAATGAAATACTAATTGTTATACCCTGCGCCATACCGTGGAACAGGGTATTATAAGTAAGTGCATATGTTTGCAACACCCACAATGAGACGAGGTAGAACCAGAGAGTGCCTTGGCAATAACGCTCAGTGTCGGCCCCTGAGTCTACCTAACCATGTCCGTCCGTCTGTCTATGAACACATTTTTGTCATCAAAGTATAGGTAGCAGTTTTAGTCCAATCGACTTCACAAGTATGTGTTTTGTCAGAATAGAGCCTTATTGAGTTTTAAAGAAATCGGTTCAGATTTAGATATAGCTCCCTTATATATATTTTACCTTAAATGTATTAATATGGCCCCAGAAGTCAGAGTTTTACTCCGATGTATGTAAAATATCCACATGGAGTAGAATTCTTACTATGCATGCTGATTTTGTTTGATCGGTTCAGATTTAGATATAGCACCCATACTCATATGGTCGCAGAGATCATAGTTTCACTTCGATTGACATGAAATTTTGCACATGGAGTAAAGTTAATGGTGATTTCGTTTGGGAAAAAAGTGTTGCATACAAATGGTACAACATTTTATGGTCTTACCACAGTGTTGCCGAAACCCCTTGCAATGACAACACCGTTTGCGTGTGGAAACGAACAAAAACGGTGCAACACTGATATAAAATCAAAACAAAAGTAATTTGGCGGAAATATTTCGATTATTATTAATAACTATTATTGGTATCTCGACTAACACGCAAATTTTTCTTGAACTAAGGGAAATTGTTGAAACTTTTGATTTTATATATATTTAATGATCAGAGTACAAATTAATTACATCCTCAACAAAGTTTTTAACTCGCCGTTGGTCATTTCGCCCAAGCAATGATGTTGTAACTTCTTCAAAAAAAAAACGCATTTGCTTTTTGCTATTATATTAAAAATATTTAATAGCGAATTTTGTTTTCGCGGCATTAAAGAATTGTTATGCTTCTTCTTGGTAAATTAATCAGCTGTGTTGAAGGAATTTAAAAGCAACTTCAATACACGCGTCACGCACTTTCTTTTGTATTTTCAACAACGCTATTATTACAACATCTGATTGAAAGTGTAACCATCTGCACCGTAGACCAGCTACGGTGTAAAATGGGTTACACTTTTGCTCTTGCGATGGGTAGCACCCCATCAATCGAAAGTGCACATTTTGGGTAGGCTCCAATCGAACAAAAATGTTCGATTTATGGGGCTAAGGTGTAAAATATGCAACACATTTTTTACCAATCGAAATCACCATAAGATTCTTACTATCATTCGAATATTTATCATCAAAGCAAATCGCTTTATTCTTTTTCAAAATATATATTTGCATGTGTTTGGACCAATTGTCGAAGCACTTTTGCCACTCTGATTGAAGCATCTCCAAAGCATTCAACAGTTTTGATGAAAATATAATTGCCCACTGTACTGAAGGTTAGAAGCAAAATCAACACACTGTCTACTGGAATATAAAACACAATTTGTAAATTAATGATTTTAATTTAATGTGTCAAATTCCACTTGCTCTAGTAGATGACACACCTTTATCGCTAATGTACAAATTGAACTCATATATTTTAATTCCCATTGAGCTGGTTTAGGGTGCGAAGAGATTCATCCGCATAGATTTTTAATGTCATGTCAATTTGAATTTGACATACGTTAAAAGCTAATCGCTACATAGCTGACATTTCTGCTATGGATGCTAAATATGCATACAACTACGACAAATGTATGCATATATCTCTATATACAAATTTAACAAATTTAACATAACAATTTTACAAGATTTACGATAGTAACACCCGCAAATGGATTATCAATGGCATACCACGATCTAGTTTGGTAAGATTTTTTTATAGATAAATCTTCAGATTTATGAGCATTAAAAAGATTCGACCTTACTGTAAGATTGCCAAATTTATTCATGAAGAATATGTTTTAATCTTAATGCGTGGTTAAGTCAATAAACTTTGAGTTATTTTATAGTAATTTTATGTGTTGATGCGAATTCTTTCATTTTGACTTCAAAAATGTTGGAGTTCTAGCACCGAACCATATTTTCATCTTGTGTGTGAATGTGAAACAAATAATTACAACCGAATGATTTTTTGTTTGTTTTTTTTTTTTTTGATGTTTCAATAAAACTTAATTTTATTGGATTTTGGAGAACAATATCTATCTATCATTTTTTACAATTATCATTGTTATAAAATAGACTCTGTAAGACTCGGTAATAAGACGGCTCGTTAGAAAAATGTTATGATTTTTGCTGCATTCTGAACCTGGGGTACATTTTGCACCGAGGAGAAGTCACTCAACAATAAGTTAAGTCGCTATCTTTGATTTTTTCGTGAACGTCTCCTTCTTAATTTGTTACCATCCGTTTCCGAATTTGGAAGGTATTTTTTTCTATTAGTGTAGGCGCCCTGAGAAATTGCTCTCCAACAACTTGGAAACAACTTGAATTGAAAGGGTCCAAATCTAGAGTAAAGGGTACATACAGTATTGTTAGATATTTTTTCATGAATAGGATGGGACGACATTTCGAGCTGGGAAATTTCCTTAAATTTTTAGATTTTTATCGAAATTCGTTCAGTATAATAAATCAGGTTTATAATAATGATTTGTATGAAATTATTTTTTCTACATTATTAAAACGGCAGCACAGCGAGGCCCAAACACTAAATTATAAATTTACTCCGCTTGTCTAAATGATTTTCTACAATTGTGAAATCGTTTCGTACAGACAGATCTCTCATTTTCATTTCTCGAATCACAAACCCAGGACACCGTTGATCGGCTCGGTGTCCTGGTTTTGTGATTCGAAATCTTGATTTCAATTAAGCATGTTTGGGTGCGAAAGCGTCCTAATTTGAAGAAACAAGCCAGATAATTTCTGCCATTATTTGGTACTTTGACGAACAGTTAGTAGCCCAATGACCGTAGCGTGACAAGAGGAGTGAGTCAGTGTCACTATTATCGGTTTATGTATAATTATGGACACATATGAACCACCAACTATCGCATGGTAGTTATAGGTCAAACCCTGTAACTACACGGATGAAAAAGACTGTTTTTCATATGTTTGGCTATAAACATTATATGTTTGGAACACAAATTTTTAAACACTATATTTTTGAGTGCAAGCATATAATGTTCATAAACTAGCATAACATGATTGGGACATATATGTTAATATGTTAGAACATATTATGTTTGGGACATAAAATGTTTGTAAATATAATATGCTTGGATGCAAACATATATTAATTTTGAAATAGCGCTTGGAGCGCTATTTAACAGGGAGCGATATTGAATTAAGTTGGTGGTTGTTGCTTGTTATTACAACATTAACATTTTATTTTTCCTTGGGCAATTGATCAGCTACTTCTTTGATCCTTACAAACTGTGTGGTCCGCTGTTCGAATCCCCGTCCGGCAAAAGGTAAAATTAAAATAAAAACAAAAAAATCATAAAATTGAATAATTTCTTCTACAATGTTTGTATTACAGAAAAAGGTGCTAAGAACTAAAAAATCTCGTGGAAGTGAGAAAGATGTCGGGGAATATACAATTGGGCAGAAACAAAATTTTTTAGCATTCAGGTCGAAAACCTATGTTGTTAGCACCTATATTACCTGTTTATTTTCATAATTCATTATGATTGTAAATATATAAATAAATAAATAAAATTTTGAGCACAATATTGTTTGGGAGAATTTTTTTTAAGCATATAATATTTTTGGGTGCAAAATGCTTCCAAACATATTATATGGTCACATAATAACATATTGTTTTTTGGAAGACAACATTATTGAATTTGGATGCAAAAATACAAAATGTTTGGAACTTAGACTACCCAAACATATATTGTTTAGACCAATATGCTTTCAAACATATTATATATTGGTAGAGATCAAACATATAAATGTTTGGGCAATACCCAAAAATGTATATGCTTGAAGCAAAATATGTTTGGGAGTATATGTTACAGAAGCGATTTTTTGTGAGGGTGTACCATGCAATATGGATAAATTTTTGCATAATTATTAAATTTTACTTACATTTTTACCCCTTTTGCACGTTGTATTGCACATAGTAGAATTGGAACAAATGAAAAAAATTCTTCAAAGATTGAAATATTTATTTCTTTGTATTAAAATTTCGTATGAATATATTTGTTTGCTAGGAATCAATCCTATCAATTTTATACCCACCACCATAGAATGGTGACGGGGGTATAATAAGTTTGTCATTCCGTTTGTAACACATCGAAATATCGATTTCCGACTATATAAAGTATATATATTCTTGATCAGGGAGAAATTCTAAGACGATATAGCCATGTCCGTCTGTCTGTTGTAGTCACGCTACAGTCTTCAATAATAAAGCAATCGTGCACAAACTCGTCTTTTGTCTGCAGGCAGGTGAAGTTCGAAGATGGGCTATATCGGTCCAAGTTTTGATATAGTCCCCATATAAACTGACCTCCCGATTTGGGGTCTTGGGCTTATAAAAACCTTAGTTTCTATCCAATTTGCCTGAAATTGGAAATCTAGAGGTATTTTATGACCACAAAGAGGTGTGCCAAAAATGGTGAGTATCGGTCCATGTTTTGGTATAGCCCCCATATAGACCGATCTCCCGATTTTATTTCTTGGGCTTATAGAAACCGCAGTTTTTATTCAATTTACCTGAAATTGGACATCTAGAGGTATTGTAGGACCACAAATACGTGTGCCAAAAATTGTGGGTATCGATTCATATTTTGGTATAGCCCCCATATAGACCGATCTTCCGATTATATTTCTAGGGCTTCTAGTTTCTATCCAATTCACCTGAAATTGGAAATCTAGATGTATTTTAGCACCATAAAGAGGTGTGTCAAAAATGGTGACTATCGGTTGATGTTTAGGTATAGCCCCCATATAGACCGATTTCCCGATTTTACTTCATGGGCTTCTAGAATCCGTAGTTATTATCCAATTTGGTTGAAATTTGAAATCTAGAGGTATTTTAGGACCATAAAGAGGTGTGCTAAAAATGGTGAGTATCGGTCCAGGTTTTGGTATATCCCCCATATAGACCGATCTCCCGACTTGGGGTCTTGGGCTTATATTTAGAATCCGTAGTTTTTATCCAATTTGCCGAAAATTGGAAATCTAGAGGTATTTTAGAACAATAAAGAGGTGTGCCGCAAATGGTGAGTATCGGTCCATGTTTTTGTATAGCCCCCATATAGACTGATCTCCAGTTTTTATTTCTTGGGCGTCTAAAATCTGTAGTTTTTATTCAATTTGCCTGAAATTACAAATCTAAAGGTATTTTAAACCCCTAAAGAGGTGTGCTGAAAATGATAAGTATCGGACCACGTTTTTATATAGCCCCCATATAGACCGATCTACAGATTTTACTCTTGGGCTTATAGAAACCGTAGTTTTTATCTAAATTGTCTCAAATTGGAAATCTAGAGGTATTTTAGGACCATAAAAAAGTATGCCGAAAATGGTGAGTATAGGTCCATGTTTTGATATAGCCATCAGATAGACTGATCTCCCGATATTAATTTTTGGGCTTCTAGAAACCGTAATTGTTGTCCACATTGCCTGAAATCCAAAATCTGGATGTTTTTAGGAATACAAATAGGTGTGCAAGAAATGATTTTATTTTTTAGGCTTCTAGAATCCGTAGTTTTTATCCAATTTGCCTGAAGTGAGAAATCTAAAGGCATTTTAGGACTTTAAACATGAGAACCGAAAATGGCGTGTATAGGTCCATGTTTTGGTTTATCTCCAAATTGCCCGATCTCCCGATTTCTAGTTTTAAAAACAGAAAGATTTTCAATTTCTCAATCGTTGCAATTGCTCATTCAATCGTTGCATTTGCTTTTGCAGTTATTCTTTCTTGATGGTAGAATATTTCATAGCTCATAATTTGATCTCGAAAAAACAGTGATCTAGTTCATCCATAATGTCTAATAATTCTCGAATAAAAAGAACTGCAATCCTCTGAATACTTTAGACTACCGTTTGTTTGTAATACCCAATAACTTCTACACTCAAAAAAAAGATTACTTGGATCCAAAGATTTTGACTTTCCTTTAAGGATTTTAGTATTGATTCCGAGCCAAAGATGCGGCTGCTTTAAAATAAAGACATTTTTTACGGACCTCCCTGTCTTTAAATCTAGGATCGATAAAATTAAAATTGGATACAGTCTCATTCATCGAATTTTTATTCTCTGTTTGCGATATATTAATGAGGGTATTCATGTACAAACAAATTCCAGTTTCAAAATCCAAATTATGCCAAGTACTTCAAAGTAAAAACTGTTTTCTTAATGCTAAAAAAACTTTAAACCAAAGATGCAAATCCTTAAAATAAGTCTTAGCCTATATTTGAAGCGTTTTCATCTTAAATTTAAAAATTCAATATGTCAGTTGAGTTAAAGACGATTTCTTTAAATTAAAAATGTTCTTCTTTACTTTAAGGAACATTTGCCTTACTTCAAAGATCTACAACTTCAACAGAGGGACCCAAAATTTCAAGATTTGTGTCCTAAATTTAATGAAAAAAAAATTGAAGCAAGGATTATAAACTTTCTTTTAATTAAAATGTCATTATTTTAAAGAATTTTGTCCTTATCATTGCGTAAATTTCGAGTCCTAAAATTTAAGTTGCATAATCTTCCATATTAGGTCAATATTTTTTTCAGTGTAGGTTTAGGAGATTAATAAATGAAAAAAAGTGATATAAATTAAAAGTTTTGAGCATATTAATATTTTTGACTGCATGTGTTCTGTGTTTGGAAAGTAAAAGTAGTTGGTTACCTCCTTTATGGATTCAAGGTGTCAGATTGATGACGTTTCGCCTAGCCCATAATGACTTCATGAATTTTACGCAATTATTGTTAACAATATATTCAATAGCACCACTAACTGATCTCTTTCAAAAGCTATTTAGTATAATCGAAAATCTCAATCAATCATCAGAGACAGCATTTGTCTGGCACTTGGTGCAACAAAGCTGATTCTTTTAGCCATACATTTGGTGATATCATTCATTATCTTTACCATTCGTCCAGACATTGGCATCATCATAATACCCGTCTGTGATCATCGATATAAAATCATTAGCTACTGAAAATTGTTAATGTCAAAAGAATAAGGTTAACTGCTCTTTTGGTACTATAACTAAAATGAATTTTGTAACACGTACCAGCTTGCATTCCCATTTAAAACTAATTCAATATTTTAGTAAATTGTTGTTGTTGTTGTGGAAATTCGAATAATAAAGAAAACAATGGGATATCAATCAATTAAACGATTTATGAAATGTTGATATCATTATTGTATGTTGCATGACATGAAGGTTTGGAATATCCAAAGGATAGTGTTATTGGCCCAACTAAATCATCAAAATGAATAGTACTTACACCCTCAAAAAAAATCGCTTCTTTAACATATGTTCCAAACATATTTTGCAGGAAGCACATATATTATTGCATACTGCCGAAACATTAATATGTTTGTTTTATGTGAACATATTATATGTTTGGAAGCATTTTGAGCCAAAAATATTATATGCTTGGAAGAATTTTTCCAGAACACGATTGTGCTCATTCCCTAACATACTCGTAATTTTCACTTCCACGAAATTTTTTTGTTATTGGCACCTTTTTCTGTAATACAAATAATGTTGAAGAAATTATTCACTTTTATAAATTTTTTAAATTTTACCTTTCACCTACACGGAGAATCGAACCGAGGACCATACAGTTTGTAAGCCAACACACTATCCACTGGGCTACGTAGCTGTTATAGTCACCAGTAGATAATTATCGTTTTAAGTTACATTTATATAGCATAGTTTGCAGCGCCCACGAGCCCATGCAAACATAACATTATTTAACAGAAACATACATTTGTTTGCCACGTGGAGCAGTGGTTAGCATGTCTGCCTTGCATGCAAAGGGTCGTGGGTTCAATCCCTGCTCCGACCGAACATTTTTTTGATTTTTTTTTTAATTTACACATTTATATTTATACTATATTAAATTTTTTTAAATGAAACTTCGAAATGTGCGTTATTAAAGATTTATAGTCAGTAACAGTGCTTGATATAAACGAAATTGACTGATTTTTGGATAAAATATTATTTTTTATTGCAAAAATAACAATTTTGTAATAAAAAACTGTTTTTGGACAAAACTTTAAAATTTGGAAGGAATTCAAAAACTAACAAAAGAAGAACGTGGAGTCGAGTATAAACATACATACATAATTTTATAATATAAACATAAATTTATTTAGGAGTGAACAGTTTTTTACTAGCATTTAACACCATCGCTCTAAAATTCCTTTTATTTTTCTTTAATAATTCATTTTTAAGAAAATAAACTTTTTAAATTGTTTTAGCTGTAAAACTCGAACTTAATGCCCGCTTTTATATTTGATGGTGTCCGTCAACTCCTCGTGGACTACTTAAGAGGAACTAAAGTTTGTTTTTTACATTTTACTGTGTAATTTTTCACTATTTCCTCCTCATTTCATTTTACTGTCCCAACTCTAAAAAGTGTATAGTGCCCTTTCGCTATTTTTATGAAGACCCCTGATTTCTTTTAACGAACCAAGAAAAAAATTGTGCCCATAATGCCAAAATGATAAACAAAACACATGTCCACACATACATAAAATGCTGCTCTCAAGGCGAAAACATATGCTGTTTGTTTTTCAAATGTCTATTCTCTTGGTTCCGAATGTCTATTCTCTTTATTCAAATTAAATAACATTTAGACTTAAGCATATCAAATTTTTGGCCTTATCATAAAACAGTTTTCCGAAACAACATACAAGCGGTTTCACAGAAATTGTTCTCTTTTGACTCTTTTGCTGTGTTATATTGATATCTTTCGTCAACTCTCCCGTTTTTCATCTCTATTTCTCTTGTGCGTAGTTTTATATTTTTAAGAAAATTAAACAAAGGCACATTTAAAAATTAATGAACAAATTCTTTTATTCTCCTCTCCCTTTCTTTTTCAAACAAAGGCAATACACAAATTTCAAAGACTAACTGATGAATAATTTTACAAGTACAAAATATTATAGTGTGTCCCTACACTACCCCCACAATTATGTGCGTAGTTTTATATTTTTAAGAAAATTAAACAAAGGCACATTTAAAAATTAATGAACAAATTCTTTTATTCTCCTCTCCCTTTCTTTTTCAAACAAAGGCAATACACAAATTTCAAAGACTAACTGATGAATAATTTTACAAGTACAAAATATTAAAGTGTGTCCCTACACTCTCTATACTCTCTCTGTCGCTTTGAATAAAATATCACAACATATGTATGTTTAGTCGAAATTTGTAAATTTATATATGTTTGTATTCACACATATGATTTTTATGAAACATTCATGCCCCAAACATAATATATTCTAACATATTAACATAGATGTCCCAAACATTTAGTGTTAGTTTAGGAACATTACATTTTCGCACTTAAATATATTGTGGTTTAAAATCGTGCCCGAAACACATTTTGTTTATATCGGAACATATGAAAAACATATTTTTATAACAGTGTACCTTTGAAACAAAATGTTAGACCGTCCGTGTACCTCTTATACTAAAGCTCGTTTTTGGGTGGGGAAATAAGAGGAATTTCGAACGAATCACATTTGTGATAGGTTAAGGCGAAACTATAGAATATGTTCAAGATGTATTAATGTATTTAATTTCTCTCAGATTTTCATTGGTCGTATACGCCACATATGATATGTATCTCTCATTTCCCAGCAAAAAATATTTCAGCAGTAAAATTTAGTTGCGCTTTTTGGTATACAATAAAGTAGGCAAAGCATCCACACTGCATGTATCGGCGGCAATAACGTAAACGAGTAATCAAACTAGTTTATGATCATTCGTTTACGTTATTGCAACCAATTCATGCAGTATAGATGCGCGAAAGGTAGTGCTGTTTTCCTTCATACCAATAACAATATTGCTCACATCTAAGCAATATTTCTATTAAAATGAGCAATTATATCAGCGCTATATAGAAGCTGCTCTAAATCGGGACATCGCCCACAAAAATTAGCGCTGATTCGGTTGTTTTGTAAGCAGTTGGTACTGCCTCTCTCCCTTACAATCCTGCTGAAATAGTGCTCCATTTTTTGCTGGGTTCTAAAGCAAGGGCACGTCGCTGTTTTTAGAACCAAATAATCTTGTAGGTGCGTTAGATTAGGTTTTAGGATTATTTTAAGCTCACTTAGACTATTCAGTCCTTTGTGTACTGAATTTCTCTCTTATCAATGAGTGCTGCACGATTTTACGTTCATATACTAGAAACCATCTTTTTATGGTCGAATCCGAACGGCGTTCTACTTAGAGAAGCTTTCAAGCACTTAGAAATATACACTGCTTAAAATCTTTTCGGTGTTTGGTCGAAACTGGGATTAAATCCATGAACCTTTGTATTCAATTGAAGTAACTTCGACAAATATTCTTTTAATCAAATACTATTAAATGGAAATCTTACTTACTTTTGCAAGGGCATTACCTATAAGTAAAGTACTTTTCTGCAGCATTACCAATAGCTAAATTGTAAGCAAACAGTGTGATAGTTGGTAGCACTCATGAAAATCTCATGTATGGTAACCAAAAACCATCCTGCTATAATAACTCATTATTCTCAAACATGTGGTATTGATGACGATATGGCACAAATGCTCTTGGTAAGCAGTTTTTTACCACAACTACCCAGCAAAAAAAGAGCTCCCAAAAAAGGAGTTTGGATCCCCAATCTGTGATCCTGAAGTAGTGCAAACTTGGATCATCTCCAATGAATTTTACATGGGCTTGTCATAGGACGGAAGTACTCCCTTTTTGGATCCTTTGCATTGCTTTAGAAGTTGTGCCCTGGAAGTTAATTTGAATGAAGAAATTTAAAAAGCGAAAAAAAATTTTTTTCAACCAATTTCACTTTTTTTTTCATCCATATGTTTTATTACACAATTATTTTCCTATTATCTAATTTTTACAATTTGAAAAACTTTTTCGCTCCGACAGGGGTTGAACCTGGGTTTGCTGGCACCATAACAGAACGCCTTAGCACACTCAGCCACAAACGCCATTGAACATAAAGCGTCGAAAGATCAATTCAAATGTTTATGATATGATCGTAATACGACACCAAGGAATAACATTTTAATTGCTTCTCAAGATGTTCTTTACCAGCGGCATTTTTTTATCAAATATTTTTCTAAAAAAATATTTTTTATGTCATGCATCGTTTTTAGTTTTTATTTTCGGCATATGTTTTCTATAAATATATCTTTTCCATTAAAAATCAACAAAAGAATTAAAAATTCTCGTAATTTGCAAAACCTTCTCAAAAGAACTTCCATGGAAGCGAAAAAGTCAAACGGCACAGGTTCAAATCCCAGCGGGGATGAAATTTAATATTTTTTATTATTTTTTAACTTTTTTATTAATTTCTATTTTTTTTTAGTTTTTTTATTAGTTTTCTATTTTTTTGTAAAATTTTATTGTACAAAATTTGCACTTAAAATAGCCTGATTGCGTTCATTCTAATACTTGTCCACAAGGACTGCATCGGAAGTAGAAAGAAATCATTGGGGGATCCCCAGACGATGGGGGATTCTGGGATGGGCTTTAAAAGACATGTTTGTGGAACAACTTCCAATTTTTTTTTTTGCTGGGTACTTACCCAAGTTATGCTGGATAGGAAGTAAAACATTTTCGTCATTAGAAATTTTATCCAAATCAGACTCGAATGCTTGTTTTAGTTCTCATGGAAGTAAAGGCATCAATGGATTCTAGTAAAAGAACTAAAGGGTGATTTGTTAAGAGCTTGATAACTTTTTTTAAAAAAAAAAACGCATAAAATTTGCAAAATCTCATCGGTTCTTTATTTGAAACGTTAGATTGGTCCATGACATTTACTTTTTGAAGATAATTTCATTTAAATGTTGACCGCGGCTGCGTCTTAGGTGGTCCATTCGGAAAGTCCAATTTTGGGCAACTTTTTCGAGCATTTCGGCCGGAATAGCCCGAATTTCTTCGGAAATGTTGTCTTCCAAAGCTGGAATAGTTGCTGGCTTATTTCTGTAGACTTTAGACTTGACGTAGCCCCACAAAAAATAGTCTAAAGGCGTCAAATCGCATGATCTTGGTGGCCAACTTACCGGTCCATTTCTTGAGATGAATTGTTCTCCGAAGTTTTCCCTCAAAATGGCCATAGAATCGCGAGCTGTGTGGCATGTAGCGCCATCTTGTTGAAACCACATGTCAACCAAGTTCAGTTCTTCCATTTTTGGCAACAAAAAGTTTGTTAGCATCGAACGATAGCGATCGCCATTCACCGTAACGTTGCGTCCAACAGCATCTTTGAAAAAATACGGTCCAATGATTCCACCAGCGTACAAACCACACCAAACAGTGCATTTTTCGGGATGCATGGGCAGTTCTTGAACGGCTTCTGGTTGCTCTTCACTCCAAATGCGGCAATTTTGCTTATTTACGTAGCCATTCAACCAGAAATGAGCCTCATCGCTGAACAAAATTTGTCGATAAAAAAGCGGATTTTCTGCCAACTTTTCTAGGGCCCATTCAATGAAAATTCGACGTTGTGGCTCGTTAGTAAGTCTATTCATGATGAAATGTCAAAGCTTACTGAGCATCTTTCTCTTTGACACCATGTCTGAAATCCCACGTGATCTGTCAAATACTAATGCATGAAAATCCTAACCTCAAAAGAATCACCCTTTACATATATAGATCGGTGTTTTGTTTGGACAGCTACATTTGACAATTGTTAACCCTCTAATGCCCAATCGCGCCTTTAGGCGGGCTTCAGTTAATAAGGAAGCTTTTATTAACACGCACAACAACAAAAAATGGATAAAATAAAAAGAAAACTTAGTTTAAACTGTTCAAGAGGCTTTGCTGCATATACTGAATTTTTGCCGTATAAATTTTTCTTGTTTAGTTTTCTTGCTTTTGTGTCGTTAACATTGAATATTTAATCAGCTGGCAAAAAAATTGGGACATTAGAGGGTTAAAGTACCTTCTCACACCTCTTTCCTCACCAAGGTTAATTTTGTGGAATTAGGATACCGAGAGTGCGACTGGGACACAGTTCTCGCGAAAAATTATTTTCAGACAGGTTAAGAAGTTGGAGCATCGTTCATCGTTTCTGATTCAATCACCAAATTAATTGATCCAATTAATTTTTTAATTGAAATGTCTTCAATCACGAAAATGATAGTATCAATCACAGTTTTAATTGGGCATAGAAAAAATTCTTGATTAAAAAATTAATTGATTTTTTCAGCAAATTTCAATTAATTTTTTAATTGATTCAATTAAAAATTTAATTGATGTTGATTGCAAAACTCAATTAATTTATTAATTAAAATTAATTAAATTAATTAAAATTAATTACTTTCTGAATTGGCTTAGAGTTTTTATTTGGATTAACAAATGATTGTTTGAAATACATTTTTAATTAAAAATTTAAAAAAAAAAATCAGCACTTTTTTTAACTGAATTAGTCTTCCGAATTTGATTAAAAAGTTAATTGTATCAATTAATTTTTTAATTAAAAATTTTAAAATTTTCAATCATTGACTTAATTAACTTAATGTTTCTATCATGTTTAAAAAGTTAATTGTATCAATTAATTTATTAATTGAAAACATTTTCAACTTCAATTAACTTTTTAATTGGAAATATTTTGGTGATATTTTTTTCTGTGTACCATGAAGATTGGAAAAAATCGATCGAAATTACAAGCAAAAAAAAAATGACCGCTGAAGAGACAACCACGACTAGATTGGCTCAGAAGTATTTTCTAAATTGACATTTATTAATAATGTTAGGTGTAGAGCCAACATTACAGGTATATACATTTTCGGCAGAACGAACTTTTCATACTCTGGCAGTTCGGAATTTTCTTAGCCTAGCACAAAAAGCGCGGTATAAACAGAAAAAAGTTAAGTGTTTTGGAAACTTCCAAACACATGTTAAATTTTGTTTCGACTCTTTCATATAGAAACAGGTGTTCAAAAAAGACGCATCCGCAATTTTTTACAATGGAAAAATTAGAAATGCGTGCTGTCATTAAATATTTACATAAAAAAAAGGTTTATCGGGACAAGAAATTCATAATGATATGGTGAATGTGTTAGGTGAAAGTGCTCCTTCATATGCAACAGTAAAAAATTGGGTTGCTGAATTTAAACGTGGTCGTATTGAAGATGAACCACGTAGTGGACGTCCAAAAACAGCAACAACAACAGTGTTATGCACTTTGGCTACAATGCCAAAGTGAGACATGAATCTATCAGTATACTCCAGAGACAAAAGATCAATCCAAACAATGGACTGAAGCTGGAGGAAGTGCCCCAAAGAAGCAAACACAATTCAATCGGCTGGTAAGATTATGGCAACGGTTTTTTGGGACTTCAAAGGTATTTTATTGATTGACTATCTGTAAAAGGGTAAAACAATAAATTCAGAGTACTAATGCAATCTTTTGGATCAATTAAATGTACAAATTCGAGAAAAACGCCCTGGCCCACAACACAAAAAAATAATTTTTCATCAAGACAACGCACCAGCGCACAAGAGTGTTTTAACAATGGCTAAAATCAACGAATTAAAGTACGAGTTGCTTGAACACCCACCTTATTCTCCTGATTTAGCTCCCAGTGACTTTTACTTGTTCCCAAATCTAAAAAAAATTCCTTGCTGGCAAGCGTTTTACCTCAATTGAAGATGCAATTACAGTTGTGAACCACTATTTTGAAGACCTTGAGGAAAACTATTTTAATCAAGGGATAGAATTGCTAGAAAAGCGTTGGACTAAGTGTATTGAAGTTTCAGGAGATTAGATTGAAAAATAAAAATATTTTCTCTTTCATTGATAGGCTAAGAAGTTTCCGAACCGCCCTCGTATATGACATAAATGAGATTGTTATTGAACTCTGCACTTTGTGTCATATTTAATTCTATAATTATATATAGTTATTGCTATTTATTATATTAACATTAATATCATTAAATACTACTGCCACCTATATAATTGATGTCGATTGTTTATAATTAAAATTGGCAACATTACGCAAACACAGAGCTTTTATCTTGTGTTAAAAGACAAGCCACTGACTATTATGCTAAGGAATACAAAGAAAATATACGACAATAAATTTCTTTAATTTATGCCATTCAAGAATTTTGTTTAATTTTGCATTAGATTATTTAAATGGAAATTCTGGCAATTTTGTGATGTTTTAGATGATTGGTGTTGACCGTGGTAGTGGTGGTGGTGCGTTGCTTGCCATCACTTGGAGTGGACAGTTTAGAGCATCTTTTCGGTCTGTTGGCTTTTGATAATGAACCTGTTCTCTAAACTAATTAAAATAATGTTAAAAATATATTTGGACTTGAAACTGTTGAATTTCCATGTGATGCTGTCATCGGGACTATTATAGAAAAATATAGGAAGAAATCAAAAGTTTAGATAACCAATTTAAAAACACTGAAAGAAATTATCTATTCAACACGTTCCTTTCAGGGCATGCCATAGACCAAACAAATTATTAACCTAATATGAAAGTGTATACAACCTAAATGCACAATATTAAGGACAAATTTCTTTAACGAAAAAGAAACTGCATTTCGTTTGCTTTAGAAATATTTTTCTTTAAATTTACTTATCCTTGAAATAAGAAAATTTATCATTAAAGTAAAAAGGAATCTTTGGATTAAAAATAAAAAAAGCTTTAACTGTGTGCAAAGATTTATTTTGAAAATTTTGGACCTTTGGTTTAAGTTTTTTTCGAAGTATTTGTTATAATTTGGATTTTTAAGCTGACAATTATTTGTACATAAATAATTTTGTTGATATATCGCAAAAAGGCAACGAAAATCCGATAAATAAGATCTGTATCCTAGCTGAAAAGCTGAATTCTGATATTGATTCCGAGCTAAAGGTGTGGCATCTATAAAATAAAGACAATTTTTAGTGGACTATCTAGTTTTAAATCTGGGCTCTATATATTTCAAATTGCGATATAGATCTCCTGATTTGACTTCTTGGGCTTCTTGATACCACAATTTTCATCCGATTTGCCTTAAATTCAAAATCTAGAAGTATAGAATATTTTGGTATGAGGACCAATTCTGACCAAAAATATTTAGAAATTTATTAAACCAACATAGTATGGTACGCAACAAAATATCAGAAAACTGGTAGCATCGGTGCAACACCTTCATTCGATGATCCACATTTTAAACGACGCTCACACGGATGAAAAAGACTGTTTTTCATATGTTTGGCTATAAACAGTATATGTTTGGAACACACATTTTTAAACACAATATTTTTCAGTGCAAGCATATAATGTTCATAAACTAGCATAACATGTTTGGGACATATATGTTAATATGTTAGAGCATATTATGTTTGGGACATAAAATGTTTGTAAATATAATATGCTTGGATGCAAACATATATTAATTTAGAAATAGCCTATAAACATATATGTGTTTAGTAGCTTGGAGCGCTATTTAACAGGGAGCGATATTGAATTAAGTTGGTGGTTGTTGCTTGTTATTACAAAATTAACATTTTATTTTTCCTTGGGCAATTGATCAGCTACTTCTTTGATCCTTACAAACTGTGTGGTCCGCTGTTCGAATCCCCGTCCGGCAAAAGGTAAAATTAAAATAAAAAAAAATCATAAAATTGAATAATTTCTTCTACAATGTTTGTATTACAGAAAAAGGTGCTAAGAACTAAAAAATCTCGTGGAAGTGAGAAAGATGTCGGGGAATATACAATTGGGCAGAAACAAAATTTTGAGCATTCAGGTCGAAAACCTATGTTGTTAGCACCTATATTACCTGTTTATTTTCATAATTCATTATGATTGTAAATATATAAATAAATAAATAAAATTTTGAGCAGAATATTATTTGGGAGAATTTTTTTTAAGCATATAATATTTTTGGGTGCAAAATGCTTCCAAACATATTATATGGTCACATAATAACATATTGTTTTTTGGAAGACAACATTATTGAATTTGGATGCAAAAATACAAAATGTTTGGAACTTAGACTACCCAAACATATATTGTTTAGACCAATATGCTTTCAAACATATTATATATTGGAAGAGATCAAACATATAAATGTTTGGGCAATACCCAAAAATGTATATGCTTGAAGCAAAATATGTTTGGGAGTATATGTTACAGAAGCGATTTTTTGTGAGGGTGCAGACATAATTGAGATCTATGGTGTTAATATGCAATGAGATGGTGTTCGTGAATTCTTGCTAGCTTATCGAAGTACAGTTTTTCTTTCAAATAACGCCAAGGAAAGAAGTCCCATTGAGATCGCCACCACGAGCGATAACATTGAACTTGTCGTGCAAAGAGCTTTTGTTTCGATATTCTATCCCGTTTAGATGTGGATCATATTCAACCAGTCACTCTTTATGTTTTTTTTTAGCATACAAAATGAAAACACCAAAAGCTTTTAATTAAATCAAAAAAGAAAAAACTCAAATGCAAAATTAATTTTATTTTTTATTTTAATTTTTGAAGCAAAACAAAAATTCATGAAACAAGAAAATTGTCTTTGTTGATTTATATTAACATTTTCGTTAATATGGCGGCTATGGCAAATTCTTCAGCTACACTCAAAAGAATATTATCAAAGTCGTTAAAATACGAATGTCAATATGCGTAGCATGTATACAAAGACATTTTACTTGACCAATAAATTGTGAAACTATTCCTTGAAGGCATTTTGTCCTTAGATTTAGGAGATTCGAATTTAAAATGGGTATCATTGCATAAAAGAAAATTCCATTAAACTTACAACAATTTGGTTTTATTAAATCTCAAAAATTCTTCAATATAAATAAATTCACACGTAAATATGCTAAATATTATGGAGTGGAATCGACAAAATATTAAGGACAAATCTATTTAAGATAAAGAAATTTTAATTGAAGACATTTTATAATAGTACGTCCGTTAAAATTGAATATTTTTGTAGTAAACCGTTTTTGATTTACAGGTGAGGTTAGGTAGCAACCCGATATTTCAGGCTCACTTACCCTATTCAGTCCTTTGTGATACCACAGCGGTGACTTCTCTATTATCATTGAGTGCTACCCGATTCCATACTTAGCTCAATGACAAGGGATCCCCGCTTTATAGCCGAGTCCGTACGGCGTTTCACGTTGCTGTGAAACTACTAAAAGAAACTTTGAAATACTCAGAAATGTCACCAGCATTACTGAGCGGGGATAATCCATCGCTGAAATACTTTTTGGTATTCGCTCGAAACAGGAATCGAACCCACGACCTGTTGTATGCAAAGCGGACCTGTTAACTATTGCACCAGGGTGGCTCCCTGAGATAAAGGATGATACGGTCAAAATTTGGTCAATATAAACTTGACGTATTTCTTTCAATTTTGCATTTAAAAAACCTGAACACCCCTCATTTTGAAGGTGTGTGTGTAGAATGTTGCTCCTATTTTGATTTTGGAATTCACTCTTCAGTTGTCAAAATGCCGTCCAAGCAAGAAGAGCAGCGTATCAAAATTTTGCTCGCGCATCGCGAAAATCCGAGCTACTCGCACGCAAAGCTGCCAAAATCGCTAAAAGTTGCCAAATCAACCGTTACAAATGTAATTAAAGTATTTGGGGAACGTTTGTAGACAGCCAGGAAGTCTGGATCGGGGGGAAATCGAAAACCGATAAACAAAATACGACGGCCAAAGCGCGATCCCGGAGGCTGTACACGACGATGCTGACGAAGTTTGACTGCGTGGTAACGGACGACGAAACCTACGTCAAAGCCGACTACAAGCAGCTTCCGGGACAGGAGTTTTATACGGCAAAAGGAAGGGGAAAGGTAGCAGATATTTTCAAGCACATAAAACTGTCAAAGTTCGCAAAGAAATATCTGGTTTGGCAAACCATTTGTACCTGTGGCTTGAAAAGCAGGATTTTCATAGCTTCCGGGACTGTCAACCAAGAAATGTACGTGAAAGAGTATTTGAATAAACGTCTGCTGCCTTTCCTGAAGAAACACGGTTGTTCTGTACTGTTTTGGCCGGATTTGGGATTTTGCATTACGGAAAAAAGGAGTGGTACGCCTCCAACAACGTGCAGGTGGTTTCCAAGGACAAGAACCCTCCCAACACGCCAGAGCTCCACCCAATTGAGAAATACTGGGCTATTGTCAAGCGGAACCTAAAGAAGACCAAAACAACTGCTAAGGACGAGCAGCAGTTCAAGGCAAACTGGCTTTCTGCGGCGAAGAAGGTGGACAAGGTGGCTGTACAAAATCTGATGGCAGGTGTCAAGCGTGAGGTCCGGCAATTCGGATTTGGAAAAGCGAAAGCCTAACTGACATTTAATTTGATTTTTTAAATAAACGATTTCACCGATTTACACGCGTTTTCCCTTGACCAAATTTTGACCGTATCACCCTTTAACTACAAAAGGTTTCGAATCAAAACATGACATAATTTATAATTCGAATTTGAAATTTTTGAGTTACATGATGAAAACAGACAGTAATATTTGTGTCCTAGTATCAGGTAAGCAACGCCCTATCTGCGTCTTATATGCAGGAGGACATAGATTTTCAAAATGTGTGTCCTAAAATAAAAAAAAAATATACATATTGGAGCAAAGATAATAAACTTTCTTATTAATTTAATTTCCTTTCTTTTAAAGAAATTTGTCCCTAATATTTTGTAAATTCTACATCCTAAAATTTAGGTTGAGTATTCGGTAATATCCCGAACGGCCATGAACTTCAGAACAATGCTTTATTTTTAAGGCATACGAGAAATATCCCAATATCTTATATTTAATAATGTCTGCCCTTAGAGGGTTAATAGGTATGCAATATCAGCAAAAAAGTTAAACGTGCTACATTTAAAATCATTTCTTCAAGTGCATTTGGTGGGATAAGATTAATTCACATTACCATAAAATTTATAGTTCATGTGTCGCAGAAAATTGGAAAGGTGCATTCACAAATCCACTGATAAGATAAATTTTTAGTAGATTATTTGATAGAGTTTTATCTGTGGCTTCTTCTCCAATATACGATTGTGTTGTGATTGTATGTATATACATTTTGGGGTTTTCTGTTCCTTTGCTGGTGAACAATTCACACAACCAATCGATGGACGGACGGAATGCTAAAACAGATGAACTCATTTTAAATTGGACTCTGTGACCTGCGTGAAATTTTAATTTGAATGAATGAATGACGGTCGTTGACATATCTTGCTAACCGAAATAGTAAAACCAAAAGAACCCGACATACATCGAAAATGATTACCCTTAGACAATGAACGAACAACAACAACAAAAGCAATATACAACTTTCAAATAAATCCAGATCTAAATTTGATTACATAATATTTAGATAGTAGAGATCTCATTTGTGGTCATGTGAACGGTAAGGGGAACACTTTATGTTCTATCTTCAATTTGGAAATACTTTATGCAAAACTCGATCAAATGAACAGACAGACAGACAGACAGACAAACCATACCTGTGACTGCTTATTTTATTGTGAGTGGTTATTCTAGTTTTGTTTTTGGTCTTGCCTGTATAAATTAACAACAAGAAAATTTAATAGTTCAAATTGATTGCTTTTTCTCGTTGTGATGGTTTTTGCTTTTTATTCGAAAAAAAAGCTATTTTGGCTGATTTGAAGATGTTTTCTCTCCCCATGAACAAGTCACCACCACAGCCATTATGTCACAGACTTGCCCAAAATTATATTTTACGATGGCGATAGAATAGAGCGATTACCTATACAAAATAACGAAATGAAACGAATTGAATTGAATCGAAACGAAAGAATTTAAATGGTTAGACTAGCATATGCAAATTGGCCAAAGTAAATTTTTATAAAAATTAACAACAACAACAAACACGTAATTTAATTTTTAAGGAACTCTCAAGTTAAATCTCGTCATCCCCCATGGGTTTGTCAGCATGTGAGCTAGTCGAAGCCATCTCTTAATTTTTTCTTATAAACACGTGCAAGCCTCTTCCAATACGGAAGAGGAAAGTCATTAATGATTTCTCTTTAGCACCCCTTTTCATGACACTATTATGACACCAGAAGTCTGGCCGGAATAGTGACTATTTTCGATTTCCAGTTTCCTTAGCATTTTCTTTATAACGCTTCTAGACGCTGCAGGGTATAGCTAATTTCGAATTATTGTGATTATCAATCATCGGCATTAGGCAAAATACTTATCGCTGGTCAGTCTGTCCACGTTCATATTTCAATTGTGATAATATGCCAGAAATCAAGACAAAAAGGAGAAAATGCTTATGATAGAAGAAATAAAAGAATTAAATTTGACAACTTCCTTATGTGAGCAGATTTGAAATGGTGATGCGTTTAACGCCATCAATGGAATTTATGAATGGCCTATTGAATTTTTATGGTAAAAACTATCCATTGGCTCAATAGGATATACGAGGTTGGTCCCATAGGTAACCCTCTCCGTCGGTGCTATAACCATATGCCCCAAAAATTGTAATAATTTAATGTGTCCTGGGTCTTCAGCATGTGTCCTGGGTCTTCATGCAATAAATGCTTAACAAACCACAGCTACATAAATGCCGGATCATCTAGTGGGGGGAATTCTTTAAATAGAGCTATCGGAAGGCTGTGTGAAAAGTTAATCACTAACTACATTTGCGAAAAGTTTCTTCCTTTGTCTCTTAAGGCAAAGTTACTATTAGACCACACTCATATTGAGATATGAAATAGGGTGCCCAACTGCTAGCTATGTAATGGGTTATCCAAGGAATCCCTAAAAACCGTGACATAACAATGGAAATTTTGATTTTTGTATATGCTACAGAATAACTATGACATTTTAAACATATTTTAGTGATCAAATTGATTTCTATTAAGAAATATTATTTAACAATTCTCATAATAAATTCACTTGTTTTGCATGATATACGCAGCATGCAAAAAATACCTAAATAGTGGATGCTTTGGAATAGCAAAAGCGGATCTTAAACCAACATTTATGCAAAGCACATACATTAGTGTTAAATGTGAACAAATTGATCGCTTATCTCATCGATCAAAGCAAATAGAATTAGAAATTGATTAATGAAAATTAGTTCAATTTTTTCGCTTGCCATTTGTAGACCACCAGAAAGAATACATGATGGTTATGAATCACTACGATAACCATCGATTCTTTGTCAATGTCAACTTCCTTATATGGATCAACTTTGATTTAATTTGAAAACAAAAAAAATCGAAATAATTCGACTTGTTGTTGTATTTAAAGTTCCTTAGCCAGCTCGTTTAATTTTTTGTCTTTCGTTCTATATATATTTTGTTAATTTCCGGCAAAAGACGATTGATGCATCTATTGAATAGAAAATTCACATAACAGTTTTAATTGTTTAGAATTTTCAAAATAAGAAATATAAAGATTGAGCTTCCTGTGAGCTATTAAATAAAACAATGCAGATGTTTTTGTTTCTTAAGTCAGAATAGACAAAATGTCTATGTTCGGCATATCTTATATGAAAAGAAAAATAAATGATTTTCAATTTTATAAATTTAGTGCGATTTGAATATGAATTGGCACTTTTCGTGTTTGTATCATCAATCAACGGCAAGTTCGTTTCTTAAGTCTTTTGTTTTAGTTATGTGTTATGTGATGGTAGATTTCCATTGCCCAATTTAGATTATTGGATTTTTGCAACACTAATGCTTAACGAAATATATACGTATATCACAAATTAAGCATTAGTCGAGATGCAAATGGATGTTATAACTGAATTAGGCTATCAACACTTTAAGTGATCATTAGTCAGTCTATTAAATGAGTTCACCCTATAAACATAATTACTAATATCTAACATATATTCCTCTTGTGGTACAAATTGCAACTTCTATTATACTAATGAGTTAATTCTATTCTTTTTATACCCTTCACCACTACTGTGGTACAGGGTATAATAAGTTTGTGCATTTGTATGTAACGCCAAGAAGGAAAAGTCTGAGACCCATCGTTTAGTATACCAATCGTCTTAGAATTAAACTCTGAGTCGATTTAGCGATGTCCGTCTGTCTGTCTGTCTGTCTGTTGATGTATTTTTGTGTGCAAAGTACAGCTCGCAGTTTATTCCGATTGTCCTAAAATTTGGTATAGGGTCCTGTTTCGGCTCAAAGACGATCCCTATTGATTTTGGAAAAAATTGGTTCAGATTTAGATATAGCTGCCATATATATTTTTCACCGATCTGGTCATAATTGGCGTGTATATCAACCGATCTTCCTCAAAATCCGTACATCCGAATATTTGATGAGTGTCGAAAAACTTGCAAAATATGAGCCAAATCGGTTCAGATTTAGATATAGCTCCCATATATAGCTTTCGCCCGATTTACACTCATTTGCTCACAGAGGCCAATTTTTTGCTCCGATTTAGTTGAAATTTTGCACAGGGAGTAGAATTAGCATTATAGCTATGCGTGTCAAATTTGGATGAAATCGGTTCAGATTTAGATATAGCTCTCATATATAAAGCTTTCGCCCGATTTACACTCAAATGACCACAGAGACCAATTTTTTGCTCCGATTTAGTTGACATTTTGCACAGGGAGTAGAATTAGCATTGTAGCTATGTGTGCCAAATTTGGTTGAAATCGGTTCAGATTTAGATATAGCTCCCATATATAGCTTTCGCCCGATTTACATTCATATGACCACAGAGAGAAGTCATTCAGATTTAGATATAGCTCCCATATATATCTTTCGCCCGATTTACACTCATATGACCACAGAGCCCAATTTTTGCTCCGATTTAGTTGAAATTTTGCACAGGGAGTAGAATTAGCATTGTAGCTATCCGTGCCAAATTTGGTTGAAATCAGTTCAGATTTAGATATAGCTCCCATATATATGTTTTTCTGATTTCGACAATAATGGTCAAAATACCAACATTTTTCTTGTAAACTCGCCACTGCTTAGTCGAAAAGTTGTAAAAATTACTCTTATTTTCCTAAACTTCTGGTACATATACATCGAGCGGTAAATCATAAATAAACTTTGGCGAAGTTTCCTTAAAATTGGTTCAGATTTAAATGTTTCCAATATTTTTTACTAACATTGTGTTCCACACTAGTGCATTGCCGACTTAAATTTTGAGTCTATAGACTTTGTAGAAGTCTATCAAATTCTGCCCAGATCGAGTGATATTTAAATGTATGTATTTGGGACAAACCTTTATATATAGCCCCCAACACATTTGACGGATGTGATTGGTATCGAAAATTTAGATCTACAAAGTGGTGCAGGGTATAACATTGTCGGCCCGCCCGACTTTAGACTTTCCTTACTTGTTTTTTACTAACATTGTGTTCCACCCTAATGCATTAGCCGACTTCAATTTTGAGTCTATAGACTTTGTAGAAGTCTATCAAATTCTGCCCAGATCGAGTGATATTTAAATGTATGTATTTGGGACAAACGTTTATATATAGCCCCCAACACATTTGACGGATGTGATATGGTATCGACAATTTAGATCTACAATGTGGTGCACGGTATAATCGGGCCCTGCCCGACTTTAGACTTCCCTTACTTGATATAAAATGAAATATGGATGCATTTCGCACTTAACCCTCTAATGCCCAAGCCCGCCTTTAGGCGGTCTTCATTTAGTAAGGAAGCTTTTAGTGAAACACACCTTAAGGCAACAAAAATGGGTAAAATAAACAGAAAACTTAGTTAAAACTGTTCGAGAGGCTTTGCAGCATATACTGAATTTTACCGTATACATTTGTCTTGTTTAGTTTTCTTGCTTTCGTGTCGTTAACATTGAAAATTTAATCAAATGGCAAAAAAATGTGGCATTAGAGGGTTAATGTTATGTAAAATTCATCATACCATAATTAAGAGTAGGAGAGTGACCGTAGTGAAATATATCAACCACAGGATAGCAGCAGAACCAGCTCCTGACATGTATTGACCTGTTTCAGTATGGGAACGCACTGGTCATTTTAACGCTGGTTTTTCATAGACGGACTAAATCTACACTATAGAACATGATTTGGGCTTATTCCAAAGTACACGCCATGGAACAATTTACTAGGACCAGCCTTTAACCCCATAAACTCGTCTTAAAAAACTTATTAAGAAACTCTTTCATTGTAAGCGTCAGAGTGATCGCTCAAACTGTATTTCAGTAATTGTTTAATCCAATTACATGTCAGAGTGTCAAAAACATTTAATAGTCTAAGTTAAAATTTCAAATGCCATACATCGGAGATGCGTACCTGCAATAGATCTGTTAAATGCAATTGGCACCAACATGTATCCATCTTCTCCAACATGACTTCGTTATACCGCTTTCAAGCAAACAATTATCTCAGATAAGATTTTTACAATTTGTTATTTATGAGTATTTAATGTTTGTTCTATGAGAAAGTATTCGAAATTAGTTTAATTTGAAACCCCAATTGCCTCACAAAGAAACAAACGTCTCATAAAATATGAGCTTGTTTGCAATAATCTATTTTGAATAAATTGTATTCTATTTCTAATTAAAAATTAAATCATTCGCAAACAAATAAGAACACTATTTAAATAAATAAATATGAAAGAAAATCCTGTTTGCCACATTTGGCCAAAAGTTTGGGGAACCTTTAAAAGCAATCGCCATTAATTATAAAATCATAAAACAAGTATGTGTCTTGAGTCTTTCGATTTTCGTCTTCTTTTGATTGTCCAGTGAATTATTACAGGTTTAAGAAGGTGCTATTTCAATTCGATACATCCATTCAACTCACTTCAAGAGAGACTAAATTAACAGCGATTCCATTCATTATGTTGTCAGCTGCTTGGGTTTATAGCATATTTTACAGAAAAAAAGACGAAAAAAAGCAAACGATCAAGCAAACCGAAATATTTCACAGACGTCTGAGTGCAATGTATTTTAAAATGCAGTTTATTCTTATAGCAATGCTAATAGATAATAATTTTTCATTTAAATGTAGTTTTTAATGTCAAATAGTGATACATGGATGTTGTTTTTTTTGTAGTCTTAGAAAAGTAAAATTGCCACTTGGAGGATTGGGGGCCTGTTATGTTCGCTGGCAAATTTATAAATACAACTTTTTTATTCATATACATATAATATTGGTTTTTGTTATTGATTTATGTTGAATGTTTTTAGCTCCTTACTTTCACAATAAAATTAAAAACAGAAGTTGCCACTGCGTCAGTGCGAATTGATTTGTATCACAGGATGCTAATGAATTGATCATCACCAATGAGTTCTTTCATACAAAAAATTGGTTAGACTTTTTCATATAAATAAAAAATTGTTTCTAGTGTTTTGGGTAATTTTTTATACAGTCGAAGCTCTGTTTAACGAATATCCCATTTAGCGAAAATCCAATTTAACGAACGTCCAAATCCCTAACATTGAGTATTCTAAATAACGAACGGTTGAACAAAATTTACGTTCGATTTAACGAAAACGCTTTTAATCTTAAGAAAATTGACAACTAAAAACCAGCAATATTTCACGATTGTGAGAGTGGCTTATGTCCTTCGGAAATGTCCACAAAGTATGGCATTCCCAAAATATTTAGATTCCATCAAATGTTTGGAAACACAAATTCAATGGCTGGAGAACTAGGTAAATTTAGGTTAGATAGAGAGACAGCTTCGCTACGGAAAATGGATATACCCGAGAACCGGTATAGGACTACTCCCTGATGTGAATGGACCAGTCCCAGACCTGGTCGAAACGGATGGACGGGACCGATCATTTTAACACGGGTTTGTCATTGACGGTGTACATCTACACTGTAGGACACGGCTTGAACTCATTCCAAAGGACATGACCTAGGAAAACTTAGTAGGACTAGACAGGTCCTCATTAACCAGTCTGGGACAAACCCTTATTTTGCGCATCCCAATTGCACAAGGAAGGAAAAAATCTAGACATTGGTAAATGTCTAGATCCAATAAGATTTTAAAATCAATAGAGAATATAAATCAATAAATTATATGCAAATCTAAAACCTGCGACAAACTGGAGCACTGGTACTAGTCCTGTTATAGGTGGTAATATGCACCAAATTTTCGTAGGATCGCCAGTTGGGCAGGTGGTGAATTTTTCTCTTATTAATGAGTGCTACCCGATTGTATATTTATCTCAATGACAAAGAACCTCCTTCTTATAGCTGAAGAGAAACTATGAAATGCACAGGAGTATCAGCATAATTACATAGAGCGATAAATTACCGCTGAAATACTTTCTTGGTGTTCGGCCGAAACTGTAATCTAGAGTTGAGAGTACATCTATGCCGACAGGAGCAACAGAGTAATAGTGTAATTGTTATGCCTGGCCCATCTTGAAACTGGGGACTGGAAACAAATCAGGGAATTCGTCTAGGAAGGTATTTTCATGGGTGTATACAGGCTCTCCTGTAACCTAACCTAGATATGTATATCAAGCTCATCAGTTTTTAAGGATTATTTAAAGTAATATTTTTTTAAATGCCTGTGTAGTTTAATTTTGCCACATGCTTCTGAATTTTTACTCATCTGGTAAAAAACTACGTTTTTCAATAAAAGTTAACATTTAATATTCCCGTTCGATTTAACGAATATTTCTAAATAACGAAAGGGCCTGACAATATATCGTTCGTTAAACCGAGCTTCAACTGTATTTGAATAATTTCAATTTGATGAATTAAGTTATAACACCATCGTTAACCAGGTATTCTACTAACAGTTGAAAAGATTTGTAGTTGGAGACGAAGTGGCAACCCTAAGAACTAGGTCTATTCTGAAAACTCATAAATTTTATAATTTTTAAGAAAATATTAGGGTGGTTTGATAAGTAATTTGCCATTTAAAGATCGCAAGAGTAATATAGTATTAGGCAGCATGTTTGTGAAAACGTCTATTCTTCATAACTTAAATCAGATAGAATGCGTAGTTTTGTTTTTGGCATTTGGAATTTTGTGTTTGGAATTTTTAAGCCATTATTATTAAAGCAATCTTATAATCAACCCGAGGACCGGTACGGGACTAGTCCTGGTGTGTATGGGCAAGTCCCACCTCGGTGGTTACATCAACAAACAGATTCATCGAATCTTTGGCTTTGAAAACCGAAGAATTATTTTCGAGAAGATTCTCCACCAACATCAACATATAATTCTTTGGTACGGTTTAAGGTCCGCGGGGTCAGTGGAACTACGTTTACCAAAATGAGCTTTAATCAACAGTTACTTTGAATGTATCAAGAGATGGTTAGTGATCTTTTGCGAGCTGAGTTAGATGTTGTTGATCTGGATAATGTTAACATTCAAAATGATAGTGATAAGTGCCATATAAACCACGACACCTTTTGTTCTCTTAAGGGAAAAGTTTCCGTGCCTGCAGGTGATCACAATTCACCACCGCGATCTTGTTATTAACCCTCTAATGCCCAATCCCGCCTTTAGGCGGGCTTCATTAAATCAGCAAGCTTTTAGTAAAATGCACTTTACGACAACAAAAATGAATAAAATAAAAAGAAAACTTAGTTAAATCTATTCAAGAGGCTTTACATATACTGAATTTTACCGTATATTTTTTTCTTGTTTAGTTTTCTTCTTTTTGTGTCGTTAACATTGAATATTTAATCCGCTGGCAAAAAAAAAAATCGGGCATTAGAGGGTTAACACTATCAAACGAAGAACTACGTGAACGATAAGATCTACGACAGCGTCGATTTACGACCTCAAAGATAGAATACGTAAAGTGAATGACAGCATAGGGCAGCCTTTTTATACCCTCCACCATAGGATGGGGGGTATAACTTTATCATTCCGTTTGTAACACATCGAAATATTGCTCTAAGATCCCATAAAGTATATATATTCTGGGTCGTGGTGAAATTCTGAGTCGATCTGAGCATGTCCGTCCGTCCGTCTGTTGAAATCACGCTTACTTCCGAACGAAACAAGCTATCGACTTGAAACTTGGCACAAGTAGTTGTTATTTATGTAGGTCGGATGGTATTGCAAATGGGCCATATCGGTCCACTTTTACGTATAGCCCCCCTATAAAGCGATCCCCCGATTTGGCTTGCGAGTCCTCTAAGAGAAACAAATTTCATCCGATCCGGCTGAAATTTGGTACACGGTGTTAGTATATGGCCTCTAACAACCATGCAAAAATTGGTCCACATCGGTCCATAATTATATACAGCCCCCATATAAACCGATCCCCCGATTTGGCTTGCGAGGCCTCTAAGAGAAGCAAATTTCATCCGATCCGGCAGAAATTTGGTACATGGTGTACGTATGTGGCCTCTAACAACCATGCAAAAATTGGTCCACATCGGTCCATAATTATATATAGCCCCCATATAAACCGATTTGGCTTGCGAGGCCTCTAAGAGAAGCAAATTTCATCCGATTCTGCTGAAATTTGGTACATGGTGTTAGTATATGGTCTCTAACAACCATACAAAAATTGGTCCACATCGGTCCATAATTATATATAGCCCCCATATAAACCGATCACCAGATTTGACCTCCGGAGCCTCTTGGAAGACCAAAATTCATCTGATTCAGTTGAAATTTGGTACGTGGTGTTAATATATGGCCTCAAACTCCCATGCAAAAATTGGTCGAAACCGGTCCATAATTATATATAGGCCCCATATAAACTGATCCCCAGATTTGACCTCCAGAGCCCCTTGGAAGAGCAAACTTCTTCCCATTCGGTTGAAATTTGGTACGTGATGTTAGTATATGGTATCCAACAACCATGCAGGAATTGGTTCCTATCAGCCCATAATTATATATAGCTCCCATATAAACCGATTCCCAGATTTGACCTCCGGTGCCTTTTGGAGAAGCAAAATTCATTCGATCTGCTTGAAATTTGGTACGTGGTGATCGTATATGATATTTAACAATCATACCAAAAGTGGTCCATATCAGTCCATAATCATATATAGCCCCATATAAACCGATCCCGAGATTTGGTTTTGGAGCCTCTTGGAGGAGCAAGTTTCATCCGAGTGAGTTGAAATTTGGTACATTGTGCTAGTATATGGTCGTTAACAACCATCCATATCGGTCTACAGTTATATATATCCCTCAGATAAATCGATTTCCAATCACACAAAAATTGGTCCGTATCAAGTTCATAATTGCATATAAGTGACCCCCATATTTCAATTCTGGCTCTCTACGTACCGTGCAAAAAGTCCATATCGATTCGTAATTATTTGTAGACTTAACAACACATAACTTTTTTGTCTAATATATACCACCTATGGACTAACTCACAATTTAGAAAACGATGTTAAGAAGTTTTAAGACGCCACAACCCAAGTATTTCGATTGTGGATGACAGTTTTTCGTAGAAGTTTCTACGCAATCCATGGTGGAGTGTACATAAGATTCGGCCTGGCCGAACTTATGGCCGTATATACTTGTTACACTTTAATTATGCAATATTTTATGAAGAGGCCAACTGTGGTCATGATAGCCAAATGCCTTGCCAAATGCCAACTGTGGTCATGATAGCCAAATGACTATCACGAATTTATAAATATTTTACGAAACATTTTCTTAAAAAGTACAAATGTACGTATATTTTGTTCTTTTAATGAAAAGTTTCTTTGATTGCAAAACAATGACAAAATTTCGTAGTTTTAACGAAATTTTTCGTTCTGTTAACGAAGAGAATTATGTCCATGTAGACATACCAGTCAGGGCCAAGCTCCAGGCAAACTGTTTCATTTTAGGCACCAGAAAGGAAAAATTCTGGATTATGTTGAACAATGGAATATTGTGATAATTGTATTGTAGTAAAAGCTTAGAACGCATAAGATTTTCATATCAGTAAATTGTATGAAAAATCTGTAAGGTCTGTCAGCGGCAATTTGCACCAATTTCCAATACGTGAATGATTACAAAGCACTTAAAACTATATCATCGATTATAGAGTATATAGGATACGCAATAAATTGTTTAAAAGATAACTAATCCAATACTACAAATACATTTAGACAAATTCATTCGAATTTAGATTTATTTAAGGGATTTTGTTTAATATACAAAAACTTTGAAAAAAAAAAATGACAAACAATCTAAATTGAATTTAAATTTATTTCCTCACTTTACCTATATAGTTTTTTGCCTACTTATATAGCCTACATGTTTGCTGTTGCGATATATGGATATGGTGACAGATTGAAATCATAGAAATGTGCTATGGTCACATATTCATCGATTCGGCACAGGAAGTTTGCAAATTGATTGACAGATAATTTGAATTTTGTTTCTTAATGAGATCACCAGGCCATTCTTCTGACTGATTCTTCTGATATGGCGGCTCACACACATTTGTCACAACAAATGCCCATTAAATTAATAAAAGTCTCATTTGTGCAATTTTTGACACAGCTTGAAGCTTCAAATAAAAATAAACTTGTTGATGTTCTAAAGCTAATACTGTATACATATTTCGTTCATATCAAGACACCAGCCAAGTTCCTCATCGAAATCTATTTTTGTGGTGAATTTAATATGAACCGTTGAAATATAAAATCTTCACCGAATATTTGATGACTTTATTATCGATTACGTTTAGAAGTTACTTAGATATTCATATTTTTTTTTTTTTCAATTTCTATTCAAATAATAATTTTACGACTTTTTTCTCTTGGAGAATAATTTTTTAACAGCCTAGGTGACATAATTCTAATGTAGGAGATCACTATGTTTTTATTTCTTTTATTGCCGTAGCATATTCTCAAAGTGGATTTTTATATATTTTTTAATTAATTTGGGCTAGTTCAACTATTTAATATGATGAAAAACATATTTGCCAATTGTTGTTAGTTTATTTTTATAATTAATTCATATATATATAGAAAACATGTCACGGGTATAATTTGGCATACTTACGGTTTTTTTTAAGTATATTTAGTTTTTTGATTGGCATTTCGTATTTCACGTCTATTTTTTGATAAGATGTTTCTAATGTTTCTAATTCAACTATGGAATGCGGTTTATGAATTAGTTTTTATAGAATTATTTAAAAATTTAAATTCTTCTATTAGCGAAGCGGATTGAAAGCATTCAAGCAATTCCAACAACATATAATTTTGATTTGAAATACATCTGAGCCAAATATATGTGACACTGACATTACCATTTTCATCAGAACCGTGCTCGGCTAGTGAACAAACTGTCAATGAAACTGATGCGATCGTAGCAAAAATTTTATGGTTGGGAATACAAATATGTATACCCTACTTAAATATAAAGCACCATCAGCAAATCTATTTTGATCACCCAATTATTTCTGGCCATCACTAAATTTCAACATTTGAAAGCACATAGTTCAATGATAATTCAATAATTGCTCTCTTGTTTTACTATTTAACTGAATTAGTTGGCTAAGTCCATAAACACTAAACAAAAATTGCCTCTCTAGCATATGCATTGGCGTACACACAAAGAATTTTTTTCTGATTCAATCACGAAATTAATTGATCCAATTAATTTTTTAATTGAAATGTCTTCAATCACAGAAATTATAGTATCAATTAAAAAATTAATTGACAGTCAATTAAAAATTAATTGATACTATTAATTTGTGTGATTGATTTTTATTTCAATTAAAAAAATTGTTGAATCAATTAAATTTTTAATTGAATATTGTTTAAAACTCAATTAAGATTTTAATTGGAAAAATTTTTTCTGTGTCGCTAAGAATATTTCTCTGGAAATTCCTGCCATTGAAATTTTTGACTCAAAAAATTCAAAAGATATATTTTATACACACAAAAAAAAAATTTCTGATTCAATCTCGAAATTAATTGATCCAATTAATTTTTTAATTAAAATGTATTCAATTACAGAAATGATGATTAATTGAAGGTCAATTAAAAAGTTAATTAATCCAATTAAAAAATTAATTGATTCTATTAATTTTCGATTTTGATTGATTTTTGTTTCAATTAAAAATTTTGTTGAATCAATTAAATTTTTAATAGACTATTTTTTAAAACTCAATTAAAATTTTAATTGGAAAAATTTTCGTGAAATTTTTTTCTGTGTACATATTTAATTTTAGACATAATGTGTGAGTTATTTATGGAGAAACTATCCAAAGATGAACAACGCCAAAATCCTTTCTGGGAGCTGAACAACCGAGGCACAGCGGCATATGTACAACTAGAATTTCTAGTAGTTTCCCAAATAGTTGGTACTAAGTTCGAGTTTAGCCACTATCATCAAAATGAATCAGAAGTTTCTTTTCTTCAAAACGAATTATTAAGTAAAAGTAAAAATAACTATGAAAAACGACTATTTTCTCATGATAATGGGAACTTTATAACGCCCCTAATTCCGTAATTTTTAGAATTGTTTAACAAATATTTCATTACTTCTGCTGTTGGTGAACGTTGAAATGAAAACGTTGCTATTATATCCCTACTTTTTTAATTTAATTTTTTTGTATATTTTTAATAATTGTAAATGCCCCAAAAATACATGTCTGTAGAGTTTACATCAGTTCGTTTTTGTATGCTCATAATGATCGTCCCAATTTTATATCTTGATCATCTTGATTTACCTGAAATTCGCCTGCTTTTCTCTATTGATCATTTTCAATACTAAAATCGTTGAAATAATTTATAAAATCATGATGCAAACAAATATTTTCACAAAATTTCTTCTCCTAAAGTGTGTAGGTGTAGTGTAGTAGGAGTACAGTTAAATATTCGTCTGTATGCCATTTAGTACTAAAGCTACTTATCAATGTTCTTATTAAGTAGATATGATCAACTGGTTATTGCCATTTGCACTAAGGACAATGCTGTCATCAAAGCGGTATTCCCCCGAGAATTATGCAGGTGACACATATCGAGACATGTCTTATAAATCAAATTTCTCAAATGACATATGAGAGTATCGATACATTTGACATTTACCATAGTCTGTGATTGTAAATTATGGTTATTGCATTTGTCGAAACCAAAGTGCCAGACTTGTGAGAAAAAAATTGTGTCATTTGAATATGTTGAGGAACAATTGGTGGTTTTTTATTGGAGGTTGACTGTACTTGTATGATGGAAAAGAACGCACGCCTATCGTAGATTTTGGCTTGGCGGTATGAAAATGGACTCCAGGAAAATGAGTCCCTAAACCCAAATGTAACAGGGCCACAAATGTGGGGCGAAGTTTCATAATTAATGTGAGTTCCATGAAAATTAACCCCAACAGAATGTACACAGGAAATAAATGTAAAATGTTTTATAGAAAGAAAACTTCTAAACTACCTCGTGCGAAAATTGAACTAAATTATACTCCACATTTTGAGATTTCCACAAAGCGTTGTTAAAACCAGGAAAATTTAATGTACGTTTTAACTACAACTCACGAAATTACACACTCTCATGATAGAAAAAATGAACTAAAAGTAAAGAAGAAAATCACTGGTGCCAAATGTGAGGGTTCACACAAATTTTATTTAGAAATACTTTAGGTTTCAGGTACTTTGATAACGCAGAAAGACATATAATAAATTTGGTATAGTTTGTCTATAGAAAAAAAATGAAATTTAAATATTAACAAGTATATACGGCCGTAAGTTCGGCCAGGCCGAATCTTATGTAACCTCCACCATGGATTGCGTAGACACTTCTACGAAAGACTGTCATCCACAATCGAATTACTTGGGTTGTGGTATCTTAAAACTTCTTAACATCGTTTTCTAAATTGTGAGTGAGTCCATACGTGGTATATATTAGACAAAAAAGTTATGTATAAGTAAGGCTACAAATAATTACGAATCGACATGGACTTTTGCACGGTACGTAGAGAGCCAGAATTGAAATATTGGGGTCGCTTATATGAGGGCTATATAGAATTATGAACGAATTATCTGAGGGCTATATATAACTATAAACCGATATGGACCTAGTTAGGCATGGTTGTTAACGGCCATATACTAGCACAGTGTACCAAATTTCAACTGACTCGGATGAAATTTGCTCTTATAAGTGGCTCCAAAACCAAATTTCGGGATCGGTTTATATGGGGGCTATATATGATTATGGACTGATATGGACCACTTTTGGCACGGTTTTTAAATATCATATACTACCACCACGTACCAAATTTCAACCAGATCGGATGAATTTTGCTTCTCAGAAAGGCACCGGGGGTAAAATCTGGAAATCGGTTTATATGGGGGCTATATATAATTATGGACTGATATGAACCAATTCCTGCATGGTTCTTGGATACTATATACTAACATCACGTACCAAATTTCAACCGAATCGGATGAATTTTGCTCTTCCAAGGGGCTCCGGAGGTCAAATTTGGGGATCGGTTTATATAGGGGCTATATATAATTATGGACCGATTTTGACCAATTTTTGCATTGACGTTTGAGGTCATATATTAACACCAATTTTTGCATGGTTGTTAGAGACTATATACCAACACCATGTACCAAATTTCAGCCTGATCGGATGAAATTTGCTTCTCTTAGAGGCTTGGCAAGCCAAATCGGGGGATCGGTTTATATGGGGGCTATAAATAATTATGGACCGATGTAGACCAATTTTGGCATGGTTGTTAGAGACCATATACTTACACCATGTACAAAATTTCAGCCGGATCGGATGAAATTTGCTTCTCTTAGAGGATCGGCAAGCCAAATCTGGGGATTGGTTTATATGGGGGCTATATGTAATTATGGACCGATGTAGACCAATTTTGGCATGGTTGTTAGACACCATATACTTACACCATGTACAAAATTTCAGCCGGATCGGATGATATTTGCTTCTCTTAGAGGATCGGTAAGCCAAATTTGGGGGTCCGTTTATATGGGGGCTATACGTAAAAGTGGACCGATATGACCCATTTGCAATACCATCCGACCTACATTAATAGCAACTACTTGTGCCAAGTTTCAAGTCGATAGATTGCTTCGTTCGGAAGTTAGCGTGATCGACTCAGAATTTCACCACGACCCAGAATATATATACTTTATGGGGTCTTAGAGCAATATTTCGATGTGTTACAAACGGAATGACAAATTTAATATACCCCCATATTATAAAGAATTATGAACTGCATGATACCGACAACTGCAGCTTGGAGAAGCAACTTAAATAGCGATTTATCCCAATAAAAAGAAGTCTAGTTATTTTTCCGTTTGGAGATCCTAAGAATAATTATCAATTTTGCATCGAGGGAACCTCCTGTTCTATCGAAGGAAAGTTTATTACATTTAGGAGACAAATAAGCTCAAGTGGAAATTGGCTGAATCTTGTACCATTAAAATTATAATGAAATAAGCATTTTATTTCGAAAGTCAAAATTTCAAATTTTTATAAGAGGAAGGATAAACTACACCAGTAGTTCTTCCAAAATGTAGGCATTTCTGTTACACTGTGAATTTTGTTTTAATATGGCAATCCTTTAACAATAGCTCCCTAATATTTAGAATACTCCCCATTACCCTGAGCAAGGCCGGCATTATAGGTAGCAACCGTACATAAGGTATAGGATTTTATAAGAAAAGGGTCGTTACACAAATCATAACCATTTTAACCACACTGTAGTTAAGTCTTACTAAATTTATGAATCGTCGAAAGTTTCTTTTGCATTAGTTCATATTGAACTTATATGTATGGTCATTGAACTTTATACCTACGTTTAGTTCATAAAATGTTTGAGATATACAATTTCAATTCAATTTGCAAATTTAGGTTTTATTGGTCAATATTTTCTTAAACTGATACAGTTGAAATCTTACAACTACATTTTTCAACTACATACGTACATATATAGTGTCTTATGTTTAGCGTATATATATAATACTTTTCTAAATTTATCTATTTAATACATTATGCGGCTTAAACTATTTATATCCCAGAAAATTGACTAATAAAAACAGGGGCGTTTGATATATACCTAACAAAAGGAAAATTACGTTGGTCTGTGGAAAATTTCGAAAAAAATAATAAAATTTAAATACAAACAAATATTTTTTTTGCTTGCAATAAAATTAAATTAAATTTAGCGTTAGCTTAACTACGGATTTTTTTCAGTGTAACTTTAGCATGAATATAACATTGTCACTTTTGATTTAAAAGAAATGAATCCAAACTTACGGGAAAAATATGAAGTTTTAAGAAACAACTTAACCATAGCTCTACCCGGCCGAATAACGGCCACACAAAAAGCAAATCTGATGCGAACAACAAAAGTATGTATAGTTGCCACCATTGTCAAATCCCAGTGTGCTAAAATGGGTCCCACATGTAAACGAAGCACAATCCCTTTGAACTAGGGGTTTATTTTCATAATGCAAACGGGCCCCAGAAATAAAATGAAGTTACTCCACAAAAGTTTTTGTAGCCCTAGTTCTTTTAGACTTATGACTTTGGTATTGATTCGAGCCAATGAAGTGAGGTCAAGTAAAGCTAAGTATATTTCAGTTCAAAATATATATTTTTTATGTATCGGAGAAATGCTTCTTCTGTGCTCCATAAAAATCATTTTCGCATTTTAGGACAGTAGTGGTATGGTCTCATTTTTTGATTTTTTGCTATTTCATTTACCAACCTTTGTAAGCTAGTGTCCTAATTAATGTGGCCAGCTACGCTTTGTGTAACAAAATAATATCAAATATCAAAAACTCAATTTCGAAATGAAACTCGATACAATTAAATCCGTTGGTATAATCCTCTTATCAGGTGCTATTGCACATCAAATGTGACGTTTCAGTCTGTTTCAGGTGTGGATGAAAAAAAATTTTATGACTCCATCATCAAATAAGGTGGTGTCAATTCCGTTTTGACATTTCTGCGATGTTTTTTTTTTTTGACAAACCAAAGAAATACAAAACAAAAACGCCACTAGTCGAATAAAAAACATTTAAGTATTAGTTGTATATCTTAATTTGATAGATGATCGAATATGTATTGATTACTCTGACATGCGGGGTGATTTTACTCTTCTCATGAATTGTGAATTTTGCAATCACAAACAGAGATAATCCTCTGCGTGATATGGGGAAATTAGTAGCCAGTTATCGTAGTTCCGGACGCATTTATCAACTGAAAGAGCTTAACTATGACCTTTAATAGAAATAACCGAGGAACTATATATTAAAGCTAATTAGAAAATACTTAAGTATTATACTATATAATTATAACAAATTGAGATAAACTCCAGAAAAATATAAAAATTTAAATTCCATAGTGGAAATCCGATGTAAGTAATATGTTAAATATGTAATTCCTACGTCATATGCATGATATTAACCATGATATATCATATCTACTAACCATTGTTACAGAAACATAATCAATTAACAAGTATATACGGCCGTAAGTTCGGCCAGGCCGAACCTTATGTACCCTCCACCATGGATTGCGTAGAAACTTCTACGAAAGACTGTCATCGACAATCGAAATACTTGAGTTGTGGATCTTAAAACTTCTTAACATCGTTTTCTAAATTGTGAGTTAGACCATACGTGGTATGTATTAGACAATACGTAGAGAGCCAGAATTGAAATATGGGGGTCACTTATATAGGGGCTATATACAATTATGAACTTGATAAGGACCAATTTTTGTGTGATTGGGGATCGATTTATCTGATGGCTATATATAACTATAGACCGATATGGACCTAGTTAGGCATGGTTGTTAACGGCCGTATACTAGCACAATGTACCAAATTTTAACTGACTCGTATGATCGGTTTATATGGGGGCTATATATGATTATGGACTGATATGGACCACTTTTGGCATAGTTGCTAAATATCATATACTACCACCACGTACCAAATTTCAGCCGGATAGGATGAATTTTGCTTCTACAAAAGGCACCGGAGGTCAAATCTGCATCCAATCTGCAAATCCAATTTTTGCATGGGTGTTTGAGGCCATATATTAACACCACGTAGCAAATTTCAACTGAATCAGATGAATATTGGTCTTCCAAGAGGCTCCGGAGGTCAAATCTGGTGATCGGTTTATATGGGGGCTATATATAATTATAGACCGATGTGGACCAATTTTTGCAGGGTCATTAGAGACCATATATTAACACCATGTACCAAATTTCAGCCAGATCGGATGAAATTTGCTTCTCTTAGAGGCCCCGCAAGCCAAATCGGGGGATCGGTTTATATGGGGGCAATATATAATTATGGGCCGATGTGGACCAATTTTTGCATGGTTCTTAGAGACAATATACTAACACCATGTACAAAATTTCAGCCTGATCGGATGAAATTTGCTTCTCTTAGAGGATCGGCAAGCCAAATTTGGAGGTCCGTTTATATGGGGCTATACGTAAAAGTGGACCGATATGGCCCATTTGCAATACCATCCGACCTACATCAATAACAACTACAGGTGCCAAGTTTCAAGTCGATAGCTTGTTTCGTTCGGAAGTTAGCGTGATTTCAACAGACCGACGGACATGCTCAGATCGACTCAGAATTTCACCACGACCCAGAATATATATACTTTATGGGATCTTAGAGCAATATTTCGATGTGTTACAAACGGAATGACAATGTTAATATACCCCCCATCCTATGGTGTAGGGTATAAAAATATCCTGGAATATAATAGTCGTACAACATTTTTGGATATTCATTAAGAGCCATTTTAATGAAGCTGCTTTAGTGCTACGTTATCTAACGAACTTCTAAAACCATTTCATATGCCAGTTAGGAACTTAACCGCTACAAAATGTTCAGTTAAGGTTAGCGGGAGCGAAGATATTTTCAACGAAGCTACATGAAAATACCCGTAAAAACTTGGGATGAACTTCAATTTTTTTTTTGTCGGCAACAGCGCGGTCACACTGGGCAAATATTTGATAGAAATCAAAAAAAAAAATCATTGCCTTTGTCCAAGCAGTCAACATTTTTATTTCAAAACGAGTATATAACATAAGAGTATTTTCCAAAAACTGTATCCACATATATCCAAACTGATCCTGGAATGTTTCACACTTATTTTGATCAAATATTTTCCTAGTGTGACCATACCCCTAGCTAAACGTAAATTTAGTCCAAAAATTCAGTTACAAAAATTTCCACTTTTTTTGTCAAATATAAAGGCGTCTTTAAAATAAAATCTAGTACGTCGTCTTCTACGTCATACTATAATTAGCTTGGAATTTTTATTTAGTTTAGACCTTCCACAAATTAATTACTGTAATTCGGTTATCTTCCTATATCACATCCTCTTGGTGTGCATTTGGGCATACCTTCGCTTGTGTTAATTTATCTGCCATTACGTTTACAGACATTCCACAAGTTTCCTATTTTGATTGCAATGCCAGGGATAAATGCCATGGTGGATTGCTTGAGAGATTATTACATTTCAATGAAGCGAAGTGAATGTTTTTACATGGAATATATTCTACGGAATACCCATGGACAATGGAAACCCAAAAGACAGTTCAAGATCATAGAGGTATGAGGGTCAATCAACTTTCGATGACAGCTTGTGGAGTTCGAGATGTGTTATACAAAAAAAGTGCGAAGGATAAAAATGTAAGATAGGTAAAAAAAGAAAAAGGCATAAATAATGAAGTACCAAGAATATCATATAAATGCGCAGTTTTGCACTGTGGAATTAATTCATATTTCTAAGTTGATATGATTATATGAGCATACATTACACGCAGAGAAAAAAATATGATAATCCCAAACATATTTCAAGAGCAAAATGTTATTTTTGAAGGGTGAATATGAAACATTTTTTGAGAAAAAACATGGCTGTGACAAACATGTTCCATGTTCACCGCCCGAAAATAACATTTTGCTCTTCAACGTGTTTTCGGTGAGCATATTCCTTCTCTGTGTGTACATTCGTTTTCTTAGGGATTTTTTAAGAGTCAAAAATAAAAAAATATATTGCTATGGTTACTTTAATTCCATTAGCGTAGCTAGACAATTTTGTTGGGGGGGGGGGGGGCTAAAGCCCCCCTAGCTAATAATTAATAGACTGAACTTATAGGTTCAATTAATGTTTTATTTTATAAAAAATGAATAAAAAATCATACATCAACATAACTAGACAATTAATTTTTAATAAAGCAACTAATAGTAGTTCCACACTTTTTCCCAGCAAAAAAATTGGGAGTTGTTCTAAAAGCACAACTTTAAAAGCACTTATAAGCATGTCCTCTCAAAGAAGTTAATTATTTTAACTACACAGGCAATTTAATTAATTAAATTTTTTATAGCTCGTATTGTCATATTTTAATGGGTATTTTTTTTTCAAATAGGTTAAACAAAATAATTAAATGGTACAAATTATTCAAATGTCGAAGAATGCTAGAAAAATCGATAAATTTTGAAAAAAATCCAGGGCAAACGTTTCAGACAAAAATTGGAATGCATTAAAAATTATAAAAATTTTTTTCGGGAAAATATCACAAAATTTTTTAATTCATATTCAAAACACTGAATTCGGATCACACCTTAAGAAGTGATGCAAATTCAGTGCAACGGCTGCTGAAATGGTGGACATCCTTCCTATGACAATTCATATTACAGTCATTGCTTCTCCGCCAATTTTGCACCACTCCGAGACCCAAAAATAACTTTTTCACTAGTTTTTTGGTAACGCTTTGTTGCAGCATTAATATGTGCATTTATGAAAGAATAGTTTTAATATCAATTACTATTTATTTAATTAAATTGACTAAAAATCAGACTAAACAAAATAGTAAATGGGCTTTAGATATTAAACTAAACATAAATTTACGAACTCAAATCATAAGTTAAACCACAGCTTTATTTCATAAATATCAGACGTCAAGCATTCACTTATAATAAAGAAACTAACTTACAATTTAGAAGACAATGTTAAGAAATAAAACTATATATTGCCATCGGCAACTGCTACCACAACCCAAGTAATTCGATTGTGCATGAAAGTCTTTAGCGCAACTTTGTGTATTTACTTGTTTAATTTTATATAAAAACAATGGAAAATCGTAAATAGGTTTTCAAATTCTGGGGGGGCTAAAATGTTTCTGGGGGGTCTAAGCCCCCTCCCCAGAGGCCTTCCTACGCTTATGTTTAATTCCTAGGGTTTTTGTCACTTGAGTAATATTGGTATACAGAGGAGGCTCTCACTCTGAAAACAGGACACCTCCCAAAAGTGGACAGTCTGGGGGCGTTTGTTATATTAACACATTCAAATGAACTTCTCGTAACTGGACACCTCCCAAATGTGGAAAAAATTTAGGCGACCGGAGGATTCACGGTACTGTTATATCAACGGTTCTAAAATTCCATCATATCCAACAGAATTCGATCGTACTGGGTACAACGTTTGTCAAGCGGTTTTTCTCTGAGGCACAATTTCTACTTCAGCAAACTTTTCATTGAATGCTTTTTGTCCTTAGAGTTAGGTGATTCGATTTAAATATGGGTATTTTTGCATCAAAGAAAATTTTGTTGGACTGAAGTCAATTTGGCTTTAATAATTTTAAAAAATTCTTCATAATTAATTAAATCGTCTATATATTCGTGTATTTTGCTTTTATATAACTTGAGTAAAACAGACCAAAAACCAATAAATCAAATTTAAGTCCTAGTATCAGGTTGGAAAAACCAAAATTTAAAAGATAATTGCGACTTGGAATCAATACCAAAATAATTTATGTACACGCAAAAAAATAATTCTTTCCTCCCAAACGAAATTTTAGACAAACAAAGTTCGTTTCTCATTTGCTTTTCGCTGTAAGGAAGTGTATTTGGAAGAAAAGTATATACTTTTTGTGATAAACGTTTATTCTTTTCCAGGATGTAAAAACAATTTCATAAAGACTAGCTCAAAAAAAAAACATTATTTTCTTGCTAATTGCATTGTCCCTCACATCTTTCTCACATCCACGAGGATTTTTAGTTCTTAACACCTTTTCCTGTAATACCAACAATGTAGAAGAAATTATACGATTTTATAAATTTTTTTTACCTTTCGCCTGGACGGAGAATCGAACCGCGGACCATGCACATTGTAAGCCAACACACTAACCACTGAGCTATGTACCTGTTATGGTCATCAATAGATAAATATCAATATAAGTTATATTTATATAGCATAGCTTGCGGCGCCCACGAACCGAATAAACAAAGTTTATTTAACAGAAACAAACATTTAGTTTGGCACCGTGGAGCAGTGGTAGCTACGTCCGACTCTCATGCCAAGGGTCGTGGGTTCGATCCCTGCTTCGGCCAAAGTTTTTTTTTGCTTTTGTTTTTTTTTTACATATATTCCAGATATATTCGGAATATTCCGAAAAAATTTTCAACATTACATTGTACTATATTAAATTTTGAACTGTAAAATGTGTCTTATTAAAGAACTAAGGTCAGAAAAGAACAGTGTTTGATATAAACGAAATGGACTGTGTTGTTATTTCAAAAATAACATTTTTTATTGAAAAAATAAAAATTTTGTAACAAACGAATTCTTTTGTTGATAAAATTTTAAAATTTTCGAAGCACTTCAAAAAACTCTAACAAAAGAAAAACGTTTTCGGTACACGTTTTCCAAACGTTTTTTTTTCTTTGCGTGTATGAACAAAATTTTTGGAACCGGGTAAGCTTTTTTAAATGTACAGGAAATAAGACATCGCTTCAAATTATGCAATATTTGGCTCGAACCCGGACCAGAATTCGTTATTCTTTGAATGAGATATCTCATGACTCCAAATTTCGCATAACATCCCAACTACTTTTCGAAGAGAGAGAAAGTTCACCAATGTGGTATCACAATGGACTGAATAGTCTAAGTGAGCCTGATACATCGGGCTGCCACCTAACCTAACCTAACTACTTCTCGAATTTTTTTTTTTAATAATAATAAAAAATATATAATAATCCAGAAAGTTGACCAAATAGGAGAATTATTTGATGTGTTTAAAATGTAAAATGTCCATTTTTGGCAATTTCGCAAAAATGCATTTTTGATTCATCAGCCGATAAATATGTATTAGAGGTATAGGAAAATTGGAGTCATTTTTACAAGTTTTAGTCTTAACAGTGAGTATCAGTGAGCATCAGTAAGAAATACTATTTTGAGAAAATTTACTATAGAATAAAATTTGCTATAGAAATAAAATTTTGAGAAAATTTTCTATAGAAATAGGTTAGGTTAAAAATAACATTTTTAAATAGTAAATAAAATTTTGGAAAATTTTCTATAGAAATAAAATTTTGCAAAATTTTCCATAGAAATAAAATTTTGACTAAATTTTTTTAGAAATAAAATTTTAACTAAATTTTTTATAGAAATAAAATGGTGACAACATTTTTTATAGAAATAAAATTTTAACTAAATTTTTTATAGAAATCAAATTTTGACTAAATTTTCAATGGAAATAAAATGTTGACAAAATTTTGTATAGAAATAAATTTTTGACAAAATTTTCTATAGAAATAAAAATTTGAGAAAATATTTCATAGATATAAAATTTTGACAAAGTATTCCATAGAAATACTATTTTGAGAAAATTTTCTATACAAATGAAATTTTGACAAAATTTTATATAGAAATAAATTTTTGAAAGAAGTTTCTGCCAATATTCGACATATGTATATAGGTATATGGTCTTAATATAAAATTAAAAAAAAAATCCATTGTTCGAAATATTTCAAATAAATTGTTATGGTGGTGGGCATTAAAATGGATCGATTCAGCTCATCTGCTAGTCTAACATTCTAGTGTTTTAAAAAATTTAGTTTAGCCGGAGTTGAGCAAAATTTTTACGACTCCGACTCCAGCAAAATCTTCAAACTCCGACTCCACAGCCCTGCTAGTAACGCCTGCAAAATATATATGCTGACGCCATGTTCTGCATACAACATCAGAGCGACGATCCACAATATCTTTGAACCGATTTTTGTCCAGAACATCTGATAAGTTTTTTGGCTATGTCATTGTTTGGATGCTATATGACAAATTCACGTTTTAATCATTCCAAAAGGTTATGGTTTATCCCCTCTCAGTAATACTGGCGATCTTTCTGAGTTTATTAAAGCTTCTCGAAGTGGTTTCACGGATTCGGATATAAAACGGAGATCCCTTGTTTTTGAGCTAAAGATGGAATCGTGCAACACTCAATGATAAGGGAGAAATTCACCACTGTGAGCTTGAAATAACGGGCTCCCACTATAGCTAACCTAATCATTCACAATAACAGTTTATTGGGAATGAAATATGCAATGTGATGCAATAAAAATCTCTGTGAAATTACCATTTATTAATGTCGTTTTAAGCATGCACCGAATATTGATGGTTTTGCACTTTTACAAATTCGAATACCACCGTGCAAAATGGCATGCAATGCTATTGTAACCTTCAATGCAATTCTCATGAATCACATTCCCTTCATTTAACTCTGAGTCATCGTAGAGATGCAATCTAGAGTCCTGAATTATGTACACACCAAACGTGGCGGTGATGGTGATGATGATGATGTTAAGATGCGAAGAATATGAAACGGTGGACATGACACAGAGCATGATCAGCACATGAACAAAATTCCAATTGAGCTCTGATTTGGAGGTATGTATGCCGATTACCATTCATTTCTGATTTTATGTTCACTGTTTTGTTCTGCGTTGTTGTTGAGCTCTAGGGAGGGATATTTTTAAGAGGCCTGACAATTTCAATTTCGCAAATCGGAAGTAGAGGTAAATATACACACTGATGGTTGCTTTTATTTGTACGTATTTTTAGAAATGAATAAAACTAAATATCTGATGAATTGAGACATGCTAAATAAATTCACTAATTTCTTGACGTCACAATCAATAAAACATCCTCAAAGAAAATGAAAAATAAAAATCACAAAGAATCAAAATTCTCAATCATAAAGAACAAAAATCAGTAGATTTGAAAACCTGCTGGCTACTATGAGATGTGGAGTTGGTCCAACAGCTATTCTACTACCAGTTTCGACCTTCAGATTTATTCTAATTATAATAGAATTGCTGGACGCTATGCGACTATGTTACACTCACACATCTGCACATATCTGTAGATATTTTATAATAGATTTGTTTTATTTTAGTCGCGACTAAATGAAAGTTAATACTAAACTCATAATTCTAGGATAAGTGTAAATATAAGTGTACAATACTCTCCTCAGCTGTTTAAAAATAATAGATGAAAGCTCATACAGTAAGTAACAGGGTATGCGCACATTTCATTTCAGTAATATGGATATAGGAAAGTTAGAAAAAAATCATACTTTATTTTTCTTATGAACAATAATTGTAAAAAAGCATGCACCCAGAAAAAAGTGTCTTCGAAACTAAAAGAAGAAATGTTCATGAATGTAGTTTAGCCATTTTATTTCCATTAAGTTAAATTTTTGTGTGAAATAATAAAATTTATTTGTTTCATTAAAAAAATCCTAAACTGCAAGCAGTTAGGAATAGTTCATTAACTAGAGTAAGGCATGGAATTTTACTAATACTGTTTTCTTGGCTGTGTATAAGAGTTTACTACTGAAGAAGAAAATTTTATTCACTGATAACAAAGAATTCGTAAAAATAAACAAAAACCAAACTAAAACCACATTTCCTCAAATTTAGTAAAATTTCTCATAAAATGATAATTCTGACTTCATTTATTATAGAAAGCTTATCATACATACGAATAACAATTGGCATAGAAAAATATTTTTGTTCATTCGTACTAAGAAGTATTCAATCCTTTCAAAACTTAAGGAAACCTACTTGTTAGAATATAGGAAATTTTCCTATATTTCTTTTGTCTACCTATAATCGATACCTGTCATCGACGTAATCGATATGTTTGCGCGTGGGTTGTTTTTTTAGTTGGAATCGCGTTGTTATGATATACGGAGAGATTGTTAAAAAAAAGAACAATATAATATATAACAAATAAAATATATAAAATATTTGTTATTTTAAATTAGTGAGAAAAATTTTCGTTTTTTGAAAATTATTAAACATAAATAACAAACAATAAGTCCATCAATGTTCGTGATGGTGTACAAAGAAAGAAAACACCAACAGAATAACAACCCCTTCATTCATCAGGTAACATTCAGGACACTAACTTTTTGTGAAAAAATTGGTTTATGATTTTTTTATATTTGTAGGCATTGAAATTGTAAAATGAGGACAAAATCGCTAGTCAGCAACATATTAGGTTAGGTTAGGTTAGGTGGCAGCCCGTGTATCAGGCTCACTTAGACTATTCAGTCCATTGTGATACCACATTGGTGAACTTCTCTCTTATCACTGAGTGCTGCCCGATTCCATGTTAAGCTCAATGACAAGGGACCTCCTTTTTATAGCCGAGTCCGAACGGCGTTCCACATTGCAGTGAAACCACTTAGAGAAGCTTTGAAACCCTTAGAAATGTCACCATCATTACTGAGGTGGGATAATTCACCGCTGAAAAACTTTTTGGTGTTTGGTCGAAGCAGGAATCGAACCCACGACCTTGTGTATGCAAGGCGGGCATGCTAACCATTGCACCACGGTGGCTTCCAGCAACTTACTAAAAGTGAAGGGTACAAGAAGAAGAAAAAAATTACGTTTTATACACGCTCACAAAAAATCGCTTCTGTAACATATACTCCCAAACATATTTTGCTTCAAGCATATACATTTTTGGGTATTGCCCAAACATTTATATGTTTGATCTCTACCAATATATAATATGTTTGAAAGCATATTGGTCTAAACAATATATGTTTGGGTAGTCTAAGTTCCAAACATTTTGTATTTTTGCATCCAAATTCAATAATGTTGTCTTCCAAAAAACAATATGTTATTATGTGACCATATAATATGTTTGGAAGCATTTTGCACCCAAAAATATTATATGCTTAAAAAAATTCTCCCAAACAATATTGTGCTCAAAATTGTATTTATTTATTTATATATTTACAATCGTAATGAATTATGAAAATAAACAGGTAATAGGTTTTCGACCTGAATGCTCAATTGTATATTCCCCGACATCTTTCTCACTTCCACGAGATTTTTTAGTTCTTAGCACCTTTTTCTGAAATACAAACATTGTAGAAGAAATTATTCACTTTTATGATTTTTTTTTTTTATTTTAATTTTACCTTTTGCCGGACGGGGATTCGAACAGCGGACGACACAGTTTGTAAGGATCAAAGAAGTAGCTGATCAATTGCCCAAGGAAAAATAAAATGTTAATTTTGTAATAACAAGCAACAACCACCAACTTAATTCAATATCACTCCCTGTTAAATAGCGCTCCAAGCTACTAAACACATATATGTTTATAGGCTATTTCTAAATTAATATATGTTTGCATCCAAGCATATTATACTTACAAACATTTTATGTCCCAAACATAATATGTTCTAACATATTAACATATATGTCCCAAACATGTTATGCTAGTTTATGAACATTATATGCTTGCACTCAAAAATATTGTGTTTAAAAATTTGTGTTCCAAACATATAATGTTTATAGCCAAACATATGAAAAACAGTCTTTTTCATCCGTGTAGTTGATAACATTACATGGAAATTGGAAATAGTTCAATAATAAACTAATATTTCGATGCTGTTGATTCTTAATAAATATTTTTAATATATTAATATAACATGTATTTTATTGAAGAAAAAATTGGCTATATAAATAAAAAAATTGTATTTAAAAACGAAGATAAGCAGTTCTAATTTTGAAGTTTACAACAAATATGTAAGATTTGTCCAAATGAATGAAAATAGTTTAATAAAATCATTCCATATATGAATTCAATTCAGTTATTTTTTTTTCATTCTGTAGAATAGTGGTACATAAATATAGGAAAATGTTAATTAATATATGGAATGCATTCTACCTAATTTCTATGAAAATCACATCGTTCAAACAAATAAAAATGTCTTTGGCGCTGTACGAAATTCAACTTTCTTCACAATGAGTTCATTTTAACTTAAAGAAGGGTTCACTTTTTTCTGGGTGTATATGCTTGAAGCAAAATATGTTTGGGGTATATGTTACAGACGCGATTTTTTTGAGGGTGTAAAGAGGTGCAAATAAAGTAGCTCATGTGAAGGAGGTAAATCCTTTCTCTTTTTACTTAAATAAATATACATTCAAAGGCTTTCCCTTAAGAATTTTGGTACACAAAAAAATTAACTCCTCTGACACTAAAGCCAATTTAACTTTATTTGAGTTCATATATATTCATACGTTTTAGTTTAATTTTCCCCAATATGAGAAAGTTTCCTTCAATAGGCGAAAACAAAATAATTATGTCTGTCTAAAATGTTGTCGTTTCCCTAATAAATTTTCTAGAATTTGGTGAAAAGTTTTTTTTTTGTGATATAAGACCAGTATTAAGTTCGAGTTTAGCCGCTATAGTGAAAGCTAAATCAGTAAAAAACGGCATAAAATTATACATATTTTTTGCAAATTTTATTATAACTTGATGGGGAATAGCCCAAAGCAAATTTTAACAAAGTTTGTATTCCTTAAAATGAATTATAAAAAAAAGTAATCGTGAAAAAATGACGATTTTAGCGGCTAAGCTCGAACTTAATACCCACCTTTAGCGGCTAAAATCGTAATTTTTTTCACAATTACTTTTATCTAACAATCCAATATAAATAAAATAATTTGTTTTTAATTTTTTTTTAATTTTATTTTTTTTTTATTTAGTTTCGATTTTAGCGTCTAAACTCGAAATTAGCACACACACCCCCCCCCCTATAGTCGTTTAAAATTCAGTTTAGTAAAAAAATTCTTAAAAGAATTTACAGTTTCTTTGGGTGGTCGACTTTTTTACTTTCTATATAAAAATTAATGTTCATATCGCATTTAACGAATTTTCATTCTTAAATAAATGCCAGTTAAAAATTTTTCGAAAATCTATATTTATTTCAAATTTCAAAACAAGGCACAAAAATTTTAATAATTTGTGTTATACATTTAATGCTAAAACTTTTTAAGCAAAGATTATGAACTTTCTTTTAGTAAATTTTTTTATTTTAAAGAAATTTTTCTCTAATAGAGCACTCAAAAACAATGTAGAAAATTTAAATTAATTTTCGAAAATTTTAACTAAACTGTATTACAAATGCAGATCTCATACGGATTTCACAAAAATAAGGAAATATTTTTCAACAAATTCAAGAAAATTTATTTGACATTGTTAATTGTTTTAACTTCTTAAAGAAAAAGTGTATAGGTTGAAGGAAAAAACGGGAGTTAAAAATTGCAAAAACCTAAGACATTCTGAACTATTTTGTGGGAGACACGAATTTAGTAAATCTGTATGCTTCATTTTCCCACCTTTTTAGTTAATTTAACTAACGTAGACAAAACGAAATATATTAAAGTTAAGAAAAATTTCTCAAAACCTAATGAATCCATGAACTAAAATATAATTAAATTGGCTTTAGTGCCATATAGGGTTCACTTTTTTTTGAGTGTGCGGTCCTAAAATTTATTCACAATCTTTTCAGTCTAGCTTTAATAGTTTGGATTTTCAATGAATGTCGAGAAAATGACACACCTCCTCTTTAGATCTTTCCAAGGGGAAACAGATCTTAAAATTATTCGCTTTTTGCGATATCTATTTACTTATACCCTAGACCATAGGATGGGAATATTAACTTTATCATTCCGTTTGTAATGCATCGAAATATATACACGCAGAGAAGAAAAATGATCACCCCAAACATGTTACTTTTTCACAGAAAACAAATAGCATGTTTGCCGAAACCATGTTCTTTTCTCGGAAATTATGTATCTGATTTCGGAAAGCATGTTATGTTTGACGAGAAAAGAATATTTTGCGATAAAAATACTACATGGTCGCTGTGAAAAAGTAACATGGTACTCTTGAAACATGTTTGAGGTGATCATATTCCTTCTGAGGTGATCATATTCCTTAGCGATGACCATCCGTCCGTCCATATCGGATAACTTGGCTTGCTGAGTCTCTTGGAGGTGCAAATTTCACCGGTTGAAATTTACTACGTGATATCAGAATATTGCTACTAATGGATGCTAGTATTTAGTAGAACTTTGTACACTTTGTTCTGGCTGAACTTTCCGCCGTATGTACTTGTTTATTTTCATTTTTTCTTTTTTTCTGCTACATAGACTTGTGGAAGGGGGATACGACAAATTTAAGCTTTGACACCTTTCCCTTTCAAAAGTCTACAATTCAAAGTTGTGCTAATTGATCAATTAGAGGGGATAATCATAGAAGCATGCCTAATAGGGGACAATAAAATGTGGCGCCATGTACTACGAATCGACGAATGTGTGTTTCCGGTTAAAACTTTTCCATCCAGCAATGGAACACAAAATTTCTACAAATTTAAATATCATCAATAAAATTTCTGGTGTTGGTAGTGGCGAGCTCCAAGATCTTATGAATATTCTAAACAATTATCGATTTGATTTGGCATAGGCTTTTTGTCCATTACGTTTCGTTCTTCTTCTTCTTTAGTCTTAGTTGGTTGACAGCAAAAGACTGACTAACTGAAAATAATTCTTCCAATCTTTTCACTCTGTTTCCATTTAGAGTGTCTTTTCGCAATCACCAGTAGGTGTCGTTGACCGCTTGTGGTTGACCTTCTGTTAAATTTGAGTTGATTTACGTTAGAGCATAGCGTATGACTGGACCCGGTGGGCCAGCACCATCAGTACGCTTTATCACTGGTATCAATAGAGGAGATCATTTGATTCAAGCAATTAAAATGTCTTGTGTGTCTTTGGTTTTTGTCCAAAAGACAACCCTAGCTAGAATTGCGTTAAGCTCACATCATCTCTGCTACTGCGACCAGATTGTTCTAAGAAATAATTTGCCTTAATATTCACACACTCATCCAGTTAGCCCGATAAGAGTCATCCATTCACATATATTATACGCGTAATGTTTATGTTGAGAAAACAAATTGTTTACAGGACAATAAACGTTTTAAGTTGTACCCTGAATCTTATAGGCCCAATCTTACACAGAGAAAAATTGAACGCAGATACACAGAAAAAAATGAACTATTTTGAGGGAAGACTGAACTACCTCGTGCGAAAATTTAACTAAATTGTTTTTCAAATTACTTGATTTTATACGATCTTGATAGATTATTATTTTGGATTTTCCAAGATTATTTCTAGAACAGACATTTTCATCTGTAATCATAGCCATAATACAATAATTTAGTTCTTTATTTATTTATTTTTGAGACTATTTTATATGTGTATTTTTACAATTAATGCCGTCATTTTTTACAAAGTTCATTCCAGAAGAAGTGGGAAATTATCAACGAAACGTCGGATAAAACTATGAAATGGAGTTTTTTATTTGCATATATAGAGACCTTAAAATTCCCTTCTACGAATAATCTAGGAAAATCCAAAATTGTATTTAATTTTTTGAGATTTCCATAATGCATTGTTAGGTTAAGTATACACGCAAAAAAATAATTCTTTCCTCCCAAACGAAATTTTAGACAAACAATGTTCGTTTCTCATTTGCTTTTCGTTGAAAGGAAGTGTATTTGGAAGAAAAGTATATACTTTTTGTGATAAACGTTTATTCTTTTCCAGGATGTAAAAACAATTTCATAAAGACTAACTCAAAAAAAAATTTTTCTGGCTAATTGCATTTTCCCTCACATCTTTCTCACTTACACGAATTTTTTTAGTTCTTAGCACCTTTTTCTGTAATACAAACAATGTAGAAGAAATTATACGATTTTATAAATTTTTAAAATTTTTTTTTTACCTTTCGCCTGGACGGAGAATCGAACCGCGGACCATGCAACTTGTAAGCCAACACACTATTCACTGAGCTATGTAGCCGTTATTGTCATCAATAGACAATTACCTATATAAGTATTATTTATATAGCATAGCTTGCGGCGCCCACGAGCCGATTAAACAAAGTTTATTTCACAGAAAAATACATTTAGTTGGGCACCATGGAGCAGTGGTTGCTACGTCTGACTTGCATGCCAAGGGTCGTGGGTTCGATCGATTTTTTTGTTTTTTTTTTTTTTTACATATATTCCAGATATGTTAGGAAGATTCCGACAAAATTTTCAACATTACGTAGTATAATAAATTTTGAGCTGTAAAATGTGTCTTATTAAAAACCTAAAGTCAGAAAAGAACAGTGTTTGATATAAACGAAGTGGACTGTGTTGTTGGTTCAAAAATAACGTGTTTTATTAAAAAATTAACACTTTGTAACAAACGAATTTTTTTTGGTGTATACTATTCGAAGCAATTCAAAAAACTAACAAAAAAAAAACGTTTTCGGTACACGTTTTCCAAACGTTTTTTTTCTTTGCGTGTAGACAATCTCCATGAAATTCGTCTTGGTGTGAACTACGACCTCGGTTGAATTTACAATACCATCGATAAACACTGGTTAGTTTACCGATGCACTTTTTTTGAGTTATTTCACGTCGAAAGTTGTAAAAAAGAAAATCACATGAAAATGTTAAAATTTTGATTCCCTATTTTGGGCGAGATGAATCTTTTAAGTTGCTGTAAACAAAACAAATAGTGCTCGTATGTCAAAACGTTCTGAGTACGTACGAGTATAACCTTAAAATTGTCAAGCTTTACGATAGAGGTGTCAGTTGGCAGACTAGGGTTTTGCCAATCCCGAAATATTAAAGGCAATCCCCATCAAACCTTTTAGTAATGGATCGCCTAAATTATATCCATATTTGAACAAAAAATTGACATAATTATGAGAAGTTAATATTACTGTGATATTACATCAAACATATCACGAAAATGTTCCACTTTTCAGATTGGCAATGTTTAAGAAGATTCACTGTATTTAGACTCCCTTACCGGAATCGACTAGGCTAGTAAGACCACATTATGCGGTGTGTATATTGGCGCATGTAGTCTCTTCTCATTCACTCAGTACGAATAAAAATTTAATAAATATTTTCTCTTAGTGTACGTATTACCTGGTTCTTCTTTTGTTTTGATCATAAAAACGCCAACCTATAGTTGTAACATCAGAAGCCAGGCGTATCAGTTTATCTCACAATGTTACTTTAACTAATACTTAACAACATTTATTAATTAGATTATTTAATACTCTTTTATGAGTTATGTAAACACCACTTAACGGTTCTTTACGAGTTATGATTGTAGCTACACGAGACGAGTTTATTAACCATACAGTCATCGTAATGGTAGTTTTTTTCAGATGAACAATGATGAAAAACAAGAATAGAAAATAAAGATGAAAATATATGTGAGAAAAGTAGAAAAATATACATATCAGAGAAAAAAGTTGGAAGATTTTACATCTTTCGTTATTATGAGATCATTTCTGAAATATAAATTGTACACCCACAAAATTCAATTATTTTCTAGGAAATGAAATTTTAAAGCAACGAAGTTTTCAATTTTAATGTTTTTCAAAATTAAAGTTATTTTGTTCAGGCTAAACAAAGATCATTGGGAAACGGACGTCAGAAACGAAGCTTTATTTGCCTCTAGAGAAACAATTTTACCAATTTTACTTCATTCGTTTAATTTTGTTTCAAAGGAAAGATTTTTGTTTTGTGTGTAAAGTTCAGTGGTTGCAAAGAGATTCTAAATTCAACACTTATAAAATGTTTGTATTCAGTTCGCAATTTAAGTCCAGTCGTTTTCTAATTCGACTTTGGCTCCAAACCAATATCCTTATTTGTTCTAGCATTAAAACAATTATAGAGAAAACGATTTTATGCAGCATTTCATTGGGAAAATTCGGGACTTTTTCAAATTTTTATGAATTTATTCCGAAAAGAATTGAAACAATACGCATACCATGACGGAAAAATTTTATTTTAATAGCACTACAAAGGTAACTCTATTTTATGGTGAACGAATATAAATGAATTTATTTGGCTTATGTATTTATGTGTCCAATAGATCATTAATTTTCAACTTTGATTTGCACGGTGGCAAACTTCAGGATTTAGCAGTCTAAATTAATACTATATTTCAAATTTCAGGCCAATATGTTATGTAACGTGGTTTTGTCGTCGGCTGAGGTAGACCAGTGGTCGTCCAGGGTCAACTTTAAGCACCCACAAACCTTTAAGGACCCACAGACCCTGGTAGTATTTATACAACAATAGTAGTACGAACTTTATTTATTTGACCTTATATACCTATAATGCTTATGTTTGCAAGGTATGATGGGGAGTCGGTGATTTATTATGTAGCTTCTTAGTAAAGACGCCGGTGGATCGGTTGTTGACGATTTGGTTCGGCTAAAGTCGTTGATACTGTGTCGGTCGGTGATTGTTCGGTGATGATCGGTTAGTGATTCGGTTGATGGTTCGGGATTGTCGTTGACGATTCGGCGTCGTTGACTATTCGGTTGAAGGCTCGGGTAATGATTCGGTGGTGGTAATGGTGGTTTGCTGGTCAGCCGTCGGTGGCTGTCCGCTCGGTTTCAGCTACTAGTGCGGAAGCAAGCTAATAACCGAAGCTATTAGTGCGGAAGCAAGCTAAATGCCGAAACACTTAGTACGGTGGTAGAGTTCCTGTCGCTTAGTGTGAAGTGACTGCGGTCGTGCCACTCGTCGTGTTCAATACCCTTCGGCTGTCAGGACTCCATGCTCGTTGCCCAAAAACCCTGAGTTTATATTCTCCCACAGCCACGACATAGATGGGAATTGTACTCATAGCACGCAAGAATAAAAGTTGCCTAAAGTCAGATTGCCTTATAAATCATTCTTCCCATACCCACCCAGACTGCATTGAATGACAGTGGGTATGTGGAGAGTAGAGCAGTGGGTATGTGGCCACACAAGGCGTGTGCCTTTATATTATACAACATGAGGCACTATCAATTGAATCTATGTAAGGACGAATACAATACAAAAACGTATTTCGATCCGTTACAAATAAATTAAAATAGGAGACAAGTCCATATGGAGGCCCCATCAAATTATGGGTAGATACAAGCAAAGAAAAAGAAAAACGTTTGGAAAACGTGTGCCGAAAATGTTTCTTTTGTTAGAGTTTTTTGAATTTAAATTTTTGAAAAAATCGTTTGTTACAAAATTTTTATTTTTTCAATAAAAGCAAATTATTTTTGCTCCAACAACACAGTCCATTTCGTTTATATCAAGCACTGTTCTTTTCTGACTTTAAGTCTTTAATAAGACACAATTTACAGTTTCATAGTAAAAGTTTAATATGTATTGATGAACACTTTATCGGAATCTTTCGATCATATCTGGAATATATATAAAAAAAAAAAAACATTTTGGTGTTCGGTCGAAGCAGGAATCGAACCCAGGACCCTTGGGATGCAAGGCGGACGTACCAACCACTGATCCACGGTGCCAAACTAAATGTTTGTTTCTGTTAAATAAACTTTGTTTATTCGGTTCGTGGGCGCCGCAAACTATGCTATATAAATATAACTTATATGGATATTTATCTATTGATGACCATAATAGGTACATAGCTCAGTAGTTAGTGTGTTGGCTTACAAAGTGCATGGTCCGCGGTTCGATTCTCCGTCCAGGCGAAAGGTAAACAAATTTTAAAAATTTATAAAATCGTATAATTTCTTCTACATTGTTGGTATTACAGGAAAAGGTGTTAAGAACTAAAAAACCTCGTGGGTGTGAGAAAGATGTGAGGGAAAATGCAATTAGCAAGAAAACAATGTTTTTTTTTTGAGTTTGTCTTTATGAAATTGTTTTTACATCCTAGAAAAGAATAAACATTTATCACAAAAAGTATATACTTTTCTTCCAAATACACTTCCTTACAGCGAAAATCAAATGAGAAACGAATTTTGTTTGTCTAAAATTTCGTTTGGGAGGAAAGAATTATTTTTTTGCGTGTGGTATTAGGTTCCACGTAAGCCCTTTGATTATTGAAAGTTTATTTATAATATACACTCTTAATTTGCCAATAATTCCATAATATTAGCTCTTCAAGTCCCTAGCATTTGGTACAAATAATTTTCTCAAACAATATAATTTTAAAATGAAAATGTCTTCGACTTTTCATTCTCTTATTTCATTATCGTCCTTGCAAAATTTAAGTAGCTTTTCAATTTAAAAATGTCATCGGTTGTCAAAACTGGAACAAGTTAAGTACCTCTCGTGCTTTCATTAGATAAAGTGTTCACGTTTTTACATCTACCTTAAATATCTTTACAGCAATTAAATTTTATTACTTTGACAGTAAAAAAGCCTCTCATTCATTATGTTGGATTTTAGTAGGCACATTAAAACCGGCTTGAGTGTAGCCTCATAACCTCATAAACCAATGGTGTGTAAAATCGATTGACATGACAATTTTAAAGCAAATATTTCAATATTTAACGGCTTGATAGGCGTAGGTATTTATTGTAAATGTAAGCACATGGATGAAATTCCAAAATTGATGGGAATTTATATGCCATCACAATTATATGTGAGAGAATTGTGGAAAGGTTAAATACATATTATATAGTATTACAAGAGCTGTACTTAGTAATAGAACATACACCCAAAGAAGAAATACCGCCCTTCGGTTGGAAATTTTAGACAAATCGAAATCAAAAATCGAGATTACCGGTTTCTTGTTATATCAGAGTATGATGCTGGTGGAAATTCTTCAACATTTTTATTTTTGTCGGTAATATCACGCCTTTTTATTCTACACGCAAAAAAATAATTCTTTCCTCCCAAACGAAATTTTAGACAAACAAAGTTCGTTTCTCATTTGCTTTTCGCAGTAAGGAAGTGTATTTGGAAGAAAAGTATATACACGCAGAGAAGGAATATGATCACCTCAAACATGTTTCAAGAGCAAAATGTTATTTTTGTATGGTGACCATGTAACATGTTTGTCACTAACATGTTATTTTCTCGTCAAATATAACCTGCTTGCCGAAATCAGATACATGATTTCCGAGAAAATAACATGGTTGCGAAAACCATGTTACATGGTCACCACCCCAAAATAACATTTTGCTCTTAAAACATGTTTGAGGTGATCATATTCCTTCTCTGGGTGTACTTTTTGTGATAAATGTTTATTCTTTTCCAGGATGTAAAAACAATTTCATAAAGACAAACTCAAAAAAAAAAATTGTTTTCTTGCTAATTGCATTTTCCCTCACATCTTTCTCACATCCACGAGGTTTTTTAATTCTTAACACCTTTTCCTGTAATACCAACAATGTAGAAGGAATTATACGATTTTATAAATTTTTAAAATTTTTTTACCTTTCGCCTGGACGGAGAATCGAACCGCGGACCATGTACTTTGTAAGCCAACACACTACCCACTGAGCTATGTACCTGTTATGGTCATCAATAGATAAATATCCATATAAGTTATATTTATATAGCATAGCTTGCGGCGCCCACGAACCGAATAAACAAAGTTTATTTAACAGAAACAAACATTTAGTTTGGCACCGTGGAGCAGTGGTTGCTACGTCCGACTTGTATGCCAAGGGTCGTGGGTTCGATCCCTGCTTCGACCAAAGGTTTTTTTTTACATATATTCCAGATATGTTCGGAAGATTCCGAAAAAAATGTTCAACATTACATTGTAGTATATTAAATTTTGAACTGTAAAATGTGCCTTATTAAAGACCTAGAGTCAGAAAAGAACAGTGTTTGATATAAACGAAATGGACTGTGTTGTTGTTTCAAAAATAACTTTTTTTATTGAAAAAATAAAAATTTTGTAACAAATTGGTGATAAAAGTTTAAAATTTTCGAAGCAATTCAAAAAACTCTAACAAAAGAAAAACGTTTTCGGTACACGTTTTCCAAACGTTTTTTTTTTCTTTGCGTGTAAAATCACATTTGACTTTCAAAATCAAGGCATTCTTGTTATATAAAAATATGATGTACAGTGCTGGTGGAAATTGATCAATTTGGGAAGAAGAATTTTATTATATTATTTCCATTAGATGTTATCTATCTATTCAGAAGTCTATGGAAATTCGCTCTAGTCACCGATTAAACGTGTATAGCTACAGTACCATAAAAGAAGAGTTTTCTTTTCTGAAGAACGAAATTGTAGACAAGCAAAGTTTCCTTTTGGTGCTAAAAATTTTTTTTATAAGCGTATAAAGAAAAATTAGATATAATCGTATTCTCGCTTACTCGGGTTTATTTGATCTAAAAGAAAATACTGTTTTCCTTGATTTTCTTCGACCTTTTGTATGTTATAAAAATTTTAAAAATCATGACGAGAGCTACATAAAAGTAGGCACTTTCAGTAAAAAGGCAATTTCTAAAGCAGGTTTATCTCTATTTTAGTTTATGAAAATAAGTTGATTTTAGTTAAATTTCGTCAAATATGATTTTATTACTTTTTACTTACTTTAATATCATGAACTAAAATTATAAGAAAATGTATCCAAATGAGCTACACAATATTATTAAATTTGAACGAAATGGTCCATATTTTATTATTATTTTGTTAATGTGTAATAATATAAAATGTCGATAGCCACAAAATGTTTTTTTTTATATTTTTAAAAATCTATTAGTCGAGAAATTCACAGTTTTAGTAGTTAACTTTTTCGAATTTTCCAATAGGAAAAAACTTTAACGAGATGATTTTTTAATACTGATTTCAATCTCTAGAAACAAGTTATGTTTTAGTTTTCTGCTTGTGCTTAGTAATAGATGTTTAACACAATTTAAAAAAAATTTCCATTTGTGTGTTCTTTGTTTTTTTCTTTCTTTTTTATAATGGATATGACAGTGGATAGCGTACCCATAAAAAACATGTTAAGTTCTTTTTTATTCATGTGGCGCAATTGGTGTTATTAATTATAATTTTATTTATCCTTTAACTGTTATTTAAAGATACTAAATGTCTTTTCAAGTGTGAACATAAATTATAAATGACATAGTTAATAAATTAACTTTATAAAGATGTTGACGACGGGATCAATTTCTCTTGCTAGTTGTCGACAATAGTCAATCTAACAATTTTATGAACAACAATAAATACTTTTTTACTATGTATGTACGACGCATTAGCAAAACGTGTTGATGCACAATGGGATATTTTTCAAATATATTTTAAATAACTAAGAAGGACCCCTTTTTAATCGAAGGCTGAATAAATTCAACTGAATTGATTACATTCGGGACTTTTGATTATTATTTTTTTTTTTTGGATTAAATTAAAATGGCTAAAGCTTTGCAATAAATTGGAAACTGGTTGATTAAGAAATTGAGGTAAAAGTCGAGGTACTTTGTCCCTACACCCTCAAAAAAATTGCTTCTGTAACATGTACTCCCAAACATATTCTGAACCAGGCATAATAATATTCAGAATTCGTTCAAACAAATAATTGTTTGTACTGTGCAAACATATTTTGTTTCACACTAAGCATATCTTTTCTAAGCCGAAATAGTTAATTCTTGTCTTTATTTTATAAATAAATCTTTAATGCTCTCCGCTATTTTGTTATTTTTGCTCTATTTGCTTTGATGCCCCAAGATAAATACACAAGTGAATATGTAAATTCAATAATGTTTAGACTTAAAGATTTCCAAATTTTTTTGGGTGTTCTCGTTCATGTGCCAGCCGCATACCAAAATTAATGCAAGCACATTTATGAACATTCTATTTTTATACCCGCCACCATAGAATGGTGACGGGGGTATAATAAGTTTGTCATTCCGTTTGTAACACATCGAAATATCGATTTCCGACTATATAAAGTATATATATTCTTGATCAGGAGAAAATTCTAAGACGATATAAACATGTCCGTCTGTCTGTCTGTTGTAATTACGCTACAGCCTTCAATAATGGCGCTATCGTCCTGAAATTTGGCACAAATTCGTCTTTTGTTTGCAGGCAGGTCGAGTTCGAATATGGGCTATATCGGTCCAAGTTTTGATATAGTCCCCATATAAGCCAACCTCCCGATTTGGGGTCTTGGGCATATAAAAACTGTAGTTTTTATCCAATTTGCCTGAAATTGGAAATCTAGAGGTATTTTAGGACCGTCAAAAATGGTGCCTAGCGGTCCATGTGTCGGTACACTGGTAGAAAAATGCTTCGTACTATTAACGAACGGGCTTCGTTGATATTTGTCGTTAATATAACGAAATTTTTCGTTATAAGAACGAAAGTGATCGTTAATACAATGAAATCAATCGTAAAAATACCTTTTTGTATTTTTGTTTTTCGTTATATTAATGAAATACGTTTCGTTAATATTACGAATATAAACTTTGTATTTTTTTCGAGAATTAGAATAAAAATGTTTGCAAAGATGGAATTATTATAATCATTTGCAAATAGAGAGAAACTTTTGGAAAGTTTTAGCTTTTAAAACACAGTCCTTTCATATTAATCATATTATCATATAATGAAATATTATCATATTAATGAAATATGTTCGTTAATAGTACGAATGGGACTTTGAGTATTTCTGTCTCTCTATACTCTCTCTAATACGTCTGTGCCATATTTGTAATGTGTACATACACATCAGTGCTGCCGCTACTACTTCAATCGAAGTATTTTGCTTCATTTTCACAAAATTTACTTCGTCACTCCTTCTTCCAAAAATCTGCTTCACTTTTTGTTCTGCTTCAAATTTTTAAATTTTTCCCCATATTACCTAATTGTTTTTCCCAATCCTTTAATTACGATGAACATAGCTGTTTTAATCATTGAATTATTAACCGATGTGGACCAATTTTTGCATAGTTGTTAGAGACCATATACTTACACCATGTACCAAATTTCAGGCGGATTGGATGAAATTTTGTTCTCTTAGAGGCTCCGCAAGCCAAATCGGGGGATCAGTTTATATGGGGGCTATATATAATTATGGACCGATGTGGACCAATTTTTGCATGGTTGTTAGAGATCACATGCTGACACCATGTACCAAATTTCAGCCGGATCGGATGAAATTGACTTCTCTTAGAGTCCCCGCAGGCCAAATTTGGGGGTCCGTTTATATGGGGGCTATACGTAAAAGTGGACCGATATGGCCCATTTGCAATACCATCCGACCTACATCAATAACAACTACTTGTGCCAAGTTTCAATAGCTTGTTTCGTTCGGAAGTTAGCGTGATTTCAACAGACGGACGGACGGACCGACATGCTCAGACCGACTCAGAATTTCACCACGACCCAGAATATATACTTCTTAGAGCAATCCCAGTAAAAAAATTGTCAAAATGGCAATCGAGTGCGGAATTAAGCAGTTTGCTTCGAACTAATTCCCAACTAACTTGCAGAACCTATTCTTTTTATAAGGGTATGACACTGCCGGAACTAGTTTTACCATACCCATATTTCAAGTTGTTCCAATATTGAAGTAAAGAATGCATTCTAATGTCAGTTCCTGGAATTAGTTATTGAGGTTGGAAAAAGAATTTGTTCCTTTTTTTATAAATTCAATTAGTTCCATCCTTTTCTAAAAAAAGTAATTCCAATTTTTACCACAAGAATGAAGTAGAGTGTTTATTTAAATTTATATTGTTAGAACGATTTATAAAATTATTGTTACGAAAACTAAAAATTAATTAAGTTCACTTATAAAAAAAAAATAAAAATAAATTCATATTTTACATATATTTATAAAGCGGCCTTCTTGTTTTATTCATCGGGCAGGTTTTCCTTTTGTACTTTGTTCTTGAGGCAGTTGGTTTTGAAATGTTTATTTTTGGCGGCTTTTAAGGCATTGCGCAGAGCAACAATAAATTCATACTCAGTGCATCCATCTGCAGTGCTTGCCACTGGAACAAAAATAGAACAAACATAGACTATTAGTCTTTAATTCGCCGTCGTTTAAGGCTTACTTACAAAAGAGAACATCAATAAGTTTTTTGAAATCTAAAAGCCTCTTTTTTCCTTGAATTCCACGGGCGTTGTAATTAAGAATAATATCATTGGAAAAAACATTTGTGATTCCTCTTTGTAACCCTTTGGCTCCTATTACTCTTCTTAGGGTTGATACCTGAAAAGATACATAATATTGATATATATAGTAGCTGTTTTGAATAATATATATATGCTGGTACTTACAAATTCGCTCTTATTATCATCGTTTATCATTTCGTCGATGCTTTTTAATTCATTATCCGACTTAATTGGGAAAAATTCTGCGAATCTTGGAGCTTCAAAATGCGCCTTGAAAGACATTCTTAAACCAACGATGTGCTCGGAAAGAACATTTGTTAGAGCGTTATTCTGGGTTGATATAGTATCTGTAAAAAAATCCTTAAAAACTGGTATACTGGATTCTAGAATGTACCTTTCAAATTAGCGATCGTTGATAAAACTTTAGAATTGAACTCGGATTGTTGAGTTTGAAAATCTATTAAAAGAAAATTTTGATTTCTTTTTGTAAAAATGAGTCCCAAAAATTAAGTACGATATACTTACTTTTAATATTTAATAAAGTTGAGTTTATAGATTCTAGTTTCAAAAGTATTTCGCTTGATTGTGATTGAGATTCTGTAAGGTGGAATAAAATAGTATATAAGAAAATCTTTGACATATGTTATATAAGTAAGAACTCACTTTGTAATTCATTTAAAGAGTTTTTTATTTCATCTAGTTTACTCGAAATTTCCGAATGAGAGTCCCATTTTAATTGTCCTTTAGATTTTGGCTTTGCTAAAATGGGACGAGTTTTGTTAAAAAAAAAAAAACTAATAAAGTTATGTGAAAGAATGTATCAAAGGAATGAGGACCATTTTATCTTTGTATGGAAGTGCCAAAAATTTGTAGTTTACCGTATCAAAAGATAGTTTTTCTGCAGGTCCTAATTCATTTGGATTAACTAAAAAAATTAACAAATCTATTGAGTTCATTGGATTCTTAAAAAAGTTTTCTGTGCGCATAAACTGTTTTCCCATAAATTCACCATTTTCAAAAATTTCTTCAATTAAATAGCATTTATCACTGATGAAACAGACATTATTGGGAGCTGTTTTAGCGTAGTATGACGTATCAGTTCTAAATGAGGCTACATACCCTTCGCGGGTTTTCTTTGGACCAACAATGTTTTTTGTTACACGAACTGGTGCATTTTTAAAATTATTAAATATTTGTTTTCCTATGTGTTTGGGCTTTTTTATCTTTTGTTTCAAAGTTTTCATAAAATTTTCGAAAGGATAAGCTGATATTTCGGTTAGTGATCCGAATTGTTCTACGCATTCCACCAAGTGAAACAAATTATGGACATTATAAGAAACACTCGACTCTCCGTAATATCTAGGGAATGTTTCGACAAACTTCTTAATCATTTTGTCAACAATCGACAGATCTATTTTAAGAGCTTGTGGGCTTGACAGAATTCTGTAGGAACAGTGCAGTAGTAAAAAATGATTATAATTTGCTGGTGGAAGTAAATATTTGAAGACGACAACTCCGGTATATAAGAGAAACATTCGAAATTCAGTCGCTTTCCACTTTCGAATTTCATTGAAATCTCTTGGTTTACGGCTGAATTCCTTTGGAATGTGAGGTGACATTGACAATAGAATTATAGAGGCCTCAGTTTTTTCTCTATTACCTAATTTTAAATTAGTTTGGTTGTCTAACAATAATAATAAAATTTTCTTCATAACTCCTAAGTCCAACATATGCATAGGTTCAATAGGAAATTGGGATATCATTTTGATCCCAATTTCCTCCAAACCTAATTTAAAGCTCTGAGAATATTTTTGGTGAAATTCAATGTCCAATCTATTGGAAAAGCTGTAATCAGACCTTGGAATGCCTTTTTTTAGGCTGTATGTATTTGTGTATCCAATTCGTTTACCAATCTGATGACATTTTGAACAACCCTTAAAAGATGTGTGCCCTTTAATATCTTGCATAAATGAACGTGCGGGTGCGTCACAAATAAAAGCGCGAATGGAAAACTGAATTTTTCTCCCATTGAATTCGATGCCATGCTCTTTGAGTTCTTTAACTTCGTTTAAAAAATAATGTAAAAAGATGTCAACCCGAGAGGGTTTTGAAGGTCCAATATAGCTTCCAATGAGAAAAACATCGAATTCTTTTAAATTGACCACTTTTCCTAATATTGGCCACAACCCCACGTTAGAACTTTTGTACAATGGTAATCCATCGATGCCAATATCCACAAATATTTCAGATATATCAGTATTGCAGGAACATACAATTTTCATGATTTGAGTTCTTAAGCCAATGTGGATATATTCACCAGGATCGACAGTACGGATATAACATTTTTCTGTTTGGGCAGTTAAAGTTTCCACGGACAAAGGCACATCTAGATTCTCTTCCCTTAAAATGGAAAATAATCGCCGACATGAGGCTACTGAGGGTTTGTATTCCAAAACCCAAGATCTGAGCTTTTGGCGAAGGGGAATAGGTGAACAAATTTCATTAATTCTCACAGTCGAATTTTGTTCGACAAATTCATTTTGTAGCGGAATAGTTTTTGCGCACTGGGAAATACACAATAGATCATTCAATTTTTCTTTTTCTTTTTTTAGATTCCTATAATATGTTGACTTACTTGTCATTTTTAAATATTTTTACCTTTTTACTTCACTTTTCCAAATTATTTTTTATGTCTGTACACTAACGCGACAAATTCTTACTGATGTTTAAAGTTCAAACATACTTACTTCTCAAGTACCGTTAACTATGAGTACTTTTGTTGTTGGATGAAGCCACTCTTCCCTTGCATATTCCAACTAGAGTTACCATTTGTAAAATATTAAAACTGCAGTTGGGTTTCTGCTACAATTACCAACATTGGATATCGCAAAGTCATAACGAACCGTAATGACTATAATCCAGAGACACAAAAAGTTTTTTTATTATAATATTTCAATGATTTCAACATACCTATTCAATATTTTTATCAATAAATACAAAATTTCCAAATCTCACAACAAAAAAATCATCCTCATACGTTAAATAGAAAAGACATGGCAATTCTATACTATGGAATTTTACACTCTCACTCTCTTCTATTTGTACGTTACTCTCAATGATTGAGAAAAACATCCCCAAAGTTCACTTTCGTACTCGCTTCTATTTTGAGGAAAACGGAATCAATATTGCAATTGATTGCGTTGCTTAAGGCGCATACACATTTGATTTATTTTTGATTGTTTTCTTGTAGTTCCATAGATCTTGTTCTAGTAGTTCCATAGAATTAAGGTTGCAATTTATAAACAGATAATGTTTCAATTTCTGACGATCGGAGCAATTCGAAAACATGTTCTGTGTAATCATGTATAATACTAATTCTATAGAACAGGTTTTGGAAGCGAGAAAATAATTTTAGCAATCGAAAAAGCAAGTGGTTCTTAATGAAGGTACTCCAAAAAGAATGTGCAATTTTTTGCTGGGATATTTCGATGTGCTACAAACGGAACGATAAAGTTAATATACCCCCATCCTATGGTGGAGGGTATAATAAAATGAATTCTATTGTTTTGTTTTCAAAAATGTATGCTACTTCAATTTTATTCAATCTACTCCACTTTTTTTCCAAAATCTACTTCACTCAATTTTTCACTAGCGGCAGCACTGATACACATGTATACATGACACTAAGCACATGTTTCCGTGTGCATCTTGAAACGGTAAAAAGTTCAACTGAAAAATTGTCTGATGGGCAAACCTCCATTTGGTCGTTTGTATTATACAACGTTCTTTTACGTTCTTTTCGCTGAAGAGTACACAGGCTCATTAGAGTTTCGTTGTGAATTATAAACATAGATCGTGGGTGAGTTAATTTTTTATATTTGCAAGGAATTGGTGAACTTTCAGATGAAAACGTGTAAAAATTACCGGAATTAACCTTAGTGGCAAAGAAATTGGAGAAATTCTATTATTTCCTACTGTATATAAATTATATTTCTAAGATCTTAACAAAAATTAATATACTACCAATGACTACACTCGAATACATTAATGGGTTAGGTTTCATTAATACAACGTTCGTCTTTCATTCAGACAATGAATGATTTTCATTCATACAACGTATAAGCTGCATTCATTCAATGAATAAGTGTCATTCATACAACGAATAATTTTCGTTAATACAATGAAAAGGCTACGTTATAGCAACGTAATTATTCGTTAATACTACGAAATGTATTCCATAAAGGGTTTCGTAAATATAACGTAAAATTACGTTGTTATAATGAAATGCTACGTTGGCTGACTTTTAATGAAGAATTTCGTTAATACAACGTAGGAATTCATCGTATCAACGACACTTTTTCTACCAGTGTATAGCCCCCATATGGACCGATTTCACGGGCTTCTAGAATCCGTATTTTTAATCCAATTTACCTGAAATTTGAAATCTAGAGGTACTCTAGGACCCTAAAGACTTGTGCCGAAAATGGTGAGTACCGGTCCATGTTTTGATTTAGCCCCCATATAGACCGGTCTCCCGATTTTATTTCTTGGGCTTTTAGAATCCGTAGTTTTTACCCAATTTGCCTGAAATTGGAAATCTACAGGTATTCTAGCAAAATAAAGAGATGCGCCGAAAATGGTGATTATCGGACCATGTTTTGATATAGCCCCCATATAAACCGATCTCCCGGTTTTACTTCTTGGGATTCTAGAATCCGTAATTTTTACCCAATTTGCCTCAAATCGGAAATCTAGAGGTATTCCAGGACCTTAAGGAGGTGTGCCGAAAATGGTGAGTATCGGTCCATGTTTTGATATAGCCCCCATATAAACCGATCTCACGATTTTACTCCTTAGGCTTCTAGCATCCCTAGTTTTTACCCAATTTGCCTGAAATTGGAAATCTACAGGTATTCTAGGAAAATAAAGAGATGCGCCGAAAATGGTGATTATCGGACCATGTTCTGATATAGCCCCCATATAAACCGATCTCTCCAATTTGTCTGAAATTGGAAATGTAGTTGAGTATCGGTACAGTTTTTGATATAGCCCCCTTATAAACCGGCCCTTCGATTTGGAGTGTCTTTCCATGTTTTGGTATAGCCCCCATTACACCGAACTCCCGATTTAACTCCTTGACTATTCAGTCCATTGTGATACCACAGTGTTGAACTTCTCTCTTAGCACTGAGTGAACAGTTTTTAGGAAGGAAAACAATAATAGAAGACGCTGCTCTTCGAACCCTATTTCTTCTGGCACTCGTTTTTATAATAAAGATTTTTCACCAATATGATACATTTGCTGGAATATTTATAGAATTCGATTGTATTGCCATAATCTGTATCTACAGCTTCTGAAAATACAAAATAATAAATTTTTCAGAATCAAGTAAAAGAAGGAATCATCCTAACACACCAAGAAAAGTTATATATAGATCAAATACTTCATCAGTTTTTGCAATTGTCTTATTTATAAAATTTGTTTAATATTTGCAGAATCTATATGATTTGGCGATAAAATGTAATGCCGTTATAAATCTATTTACTTTTGTATGCTCTAGGTTAGGTTAGGTTAGGTTAGGTGGCAGCCCGATGTATCAGGCTCACTTGGACTATTCAGTCCATTGTGATACCACATTGGTGAACATCTTATCACTGAGTGCTGCCCGATTCCATGTTAAGCTCAATGACAAGGGACCTCCTTGTCCTGAGGTGGGATAATCCACCTCTGAAAAACTTTTTAGTGTTCGGTCGAAGCAGGAATCGAACCCACGGCCTTGTGTATACAAGGCGGGCATGCTAACCATTGCACCATGGTGGCTCCTTTGTAGGCTAACCATTGCACCACGGTGGCTCCTTTGTATGCTCTAATTGCAGGAACAAACACACGCAGTAACGACCTCTCCACTAGACTTCGACACTGAAACTAACCTCAGAACGTTAATTTTTTACTCCTCATTCAATTCTCGGCAAAAATACGAAATTAATACTCTCATACATTAGTGCAACTAAGTAAGCGAAATTGGTAAGCACTAAATGGCTTCGGGTCTGAAATGAAGTTCGATTATTAACAAAAGTTTGCCTTAGTGGTTGCACTAAATACTGAAAAATCAGAACTTATTTCACATTCCTTCTAGTTTTTATGCTTAATAACGCTAAACTTAATACATGAAAATGTGTTGAAATTTGCGTCGAATAAACAGCGACGAAAATTACTGCTTACAGTATACAGGGATCTTTTTTACTGATTCCAAATTTCTGAATATTTTTCGATGGGTGTATATGTCAATGAATTTCAATTACCAATTGTGTTTGCTTTCGATAGCGATCTAATATATTATCCAAATCCGTTTTTAATTAAAGGGTTGTATCACATAAATACACGCAAAAAAATAATTCTTTCCTCCCAAACGAATTTTTAAACAAACAAAGTTCGTTTCTCATTTGCTTTTCGCTGTAAGGAAGTGTATTTGGAAGAAAAGTATATACTTTTTGTGATAAACGTTTATTCTTTTCCAGGATGTAAAAACAATTTCATAAAGACAAACTCAAAAAAAAAAAAAAACATTGTTTTCTTGCTAATTGCATTTTCCCTCACATCTTTCTAACATCCACGAGGTTTTTTAGTTCTTAACACCTTTTCCTGTAATACCAACAATGTAGAAGAAATTATACGATTTTATAAATTTAAATTTTTTTTACCTTTCGCCTGGACGGAGAATCGAACCGCGGACCATGCACTTTGTAAGCCAACACACTAACCACTGAGCTATGTACCTGTTATGGTCATCAATAGATAAATATCCATATAAGTTATATTTATATAGCATAGCTTGCGGCGCCCACGAACCGAATAAACAAAGTTTATTTAACAGAAACAAACATTTAGTTTGGGACCGTGGAGCAGTGGTTGCTACGTCCGACTTGCATGTCAAGGGTCGTGGGTTCGATCCCTGCTTCGACCAAATTTTTTTTTTTTTTACATATATTCCAGATATGTTCGGAAGATTTCGAAAAAATGTTCAATATTACATTGTACTATATTAAATTTTGAACTGTAAAATGTGTCTTATTAAAGACCTAAATTCACAAAGAACAGTGTTTGATATAAACGAAATGGACTGTGTTGTTGTTTCAAAAATAACTTATTTTATTGAAAAAATAAAAATTTTGTAACAAACGAATTTTTTTGGTGATAAAAGTTTACATTTTTCGAAGCAATTCAAAAAACTCTAACAAAAGAAAAACGTTTTCGGTACACGTTTTCCAAACGTTTTTTTTCTTTGGGTGTATGCATACACAAAAAAAAATAAAATTTTTAGAAATTGGGTATCAAACAAAGTGTTCTATTGTTGGTTTTATTTTTCGAAAAATTCAAACTTTTATCACCTAAAAAAATCGTTTTGTTACAAAATTTTTATTTTTGGAGTTTATATCAAGCAGTTTTTTGAAGCAATCTTTTTTACAAAGGAAAAAATGGCAAACAATGTTCGTTTAATTAAAATTTCGGAAGAAATTTTTATGATATATTTTTTTTTTGCGTGTAAAATACTACATAGCTGTTATCTAATATAACTGGATATTTTTAATACAGTTAAGTAACAATCCAATTTAAAGCATTTTATTTGCAATTCAGATGCCGTATTATTGCTATTGGATACAAGTTTAACGATCTCAATCTATCAGCAATTTGGTGATATTTTCAATCAGCAAACTCTTAGTACAAGGTAATTCACCAGTTTTAACGGTGCAAATTTGGTATTCTTTTCATTCCACGGAGTCTTCAATTTGTTTTATTTTTTTTTTAATATGAACACGTTATTGAGGGGTTAGGATTCACCTTTTCCCACCAATACCGAGAGATCAGCATGCGAGTACACAACAAAAATTGGGGTCGTTTGTGCAATTAAATCAACGACTCTTGTCTATGTGGTGGAATCAATTAGCATTATAGCTTATAAATGCTATTTATTAAGGAAAAGTGAAAGTAAATTAGCTCTACTTAAAGGGTACGTATATGCTTAAATGTTTTATACTTTGTGGACTATATTATAAATGCATTTAATAAAAGCTAACATAAATGATTAAAAGGTGTTTACACTCCTTTTCAACCATCTGTATGTGATGAGAGGATTGCATAAAATTCTCGCCTTTGTTTACATTGTCAATGAATTTAACAGGCGAATTTACTCATCGAAAAACACAAGCACTCATTCAAGAGGCAAATTTACTCATAAACGCACCAACACACACAATCAAGCCATTACTGCCAAATTGTGTTTGTGACTCTCTCCTTTTTTTGATACGAGGTGAGTACTTAGCATTTATTGTCAATATTTTATACAACCCTCCAATAAAATATTCAATTTATTTGATTGCAAAAACAACAGAAAGCGACAATGACACTACGACATCTTTGTGTAATCATTTTTAGCTAGAGTCTACAATTTTACGATAATCACTTCTTGGTCATAAAGCACAGCAGGAACAACAACAACAGCAAGAGCACCACTAAAACTATAAAGACCACCAATAGTCGAAAATAGCTACTTTGCTTACACATACTGCTGAGCGCAGTGCAAGGTAAATCTTAAGGCCGAATGAATTCTTTTCTGAACATCCATCCACATCGATTACCTAGTTTTACTTAATCATTTTTCTGAATTATTTCAACGTCAAATTATTGGAAATTATGATGTGGTTTACGTTGTGAAATCACTTTATACGACAAGGCGTTTATAATTTGTCTTCATTTTGTGGCTTGAAATGCTTGTACCATAAATGCTTGTCATTGCCACTTACGAGAATAGAATCATAGAAAGTAAACTCTATTAAACGAAAACGGAAATATCTCATATATCAATGAATACAGCCCGATTCTATTCTATTGGCCGATTAATATTACATTACTGATTCCATCTAAACAAACTGCTTTCAGAAATTGTTCAAACAAAACATTTTAATTTGTTCCTCATATTGAGTTTGTTCAGAATAGATTATATTCATCCTTGCGGCGAATTTGTTACTACAATTGAGTCTTTCTACCTTGGATTTAGGGTTGCCAGATTCAAATGGCCTATTTTCTGGAATTTTGGAAAAGGTTGGCTGGATTTAAAAAAAATATCTGGCTTTCATAAATCCCCAAATATGAGGAATAAAACTATTTGTTAAAATATTTAAATAAATAATAAAACCACAACAAAACATTTATAATTCAGTCTTTTCATAAACATAAATAAAATAAAGTAAATTTAATTAAATTAAAAGAAAAAATTAGAACATATTTTTAATTCATTCTTTTCTTACAAACTAAATTTATTATCTATAAGAATGTAGTTCTTATAGATAATACATATCGCATATATTAAACAAAAGTGTAGTAACCATTAGCGTAGCTAGACAATTTTCCTAGGGGGGGCTATAGCCCCCCTAGCTAAAAATTTATTGACTGAACTTATAGGTTCAATTAATGTTTTATTTCATAAAATTGAATAAAAAATTAGACATCAAAATAACTCGACAATTAATTTATAATAAAGCAACTAAAAGTAGTTCCACACTTTTCCTAGCAAAAAATTGTGAGTTGTTCTAAAGGCACAACTTTAAAAGTACTTCCAAAAATGTCCTCAATTATTTTAACTACACAGGAAGTTTTTTTACTTCATTTTTTTCATATTTTAATGTGTAATTTTTTGTTTTATTTTTATTTCAATTGCCATCGGCAACTGCTACCACAACCCAAGTAATTCGATTGTTCATGAAAGTATTTAGCGGAACTTTGTGCGATTGTATATACTTGTTTAATTTTTATAAAAATTAAAAAAACTATTGACATTTATTGAAAAATGGAAAATCATAAATAGAGTTTCAAATTCTGGGGGGGGCTAAAATTTTTCTGGGGGTCTAAGCCCCCTCCCCAGAGGCCTTCCTACGCTTATGGTAGTAACTCTATTTTTTTATTTTTCAGTAGAGACAAAAAACTGTAGTAAACAGTATTAACTCTGAAGACAATAAAAGAGACATAATTGTTTTTTTAATAAAAGAATTGTGAAGAAATGGGAAAATTTTACAGTATGTATCGTTTTTTAATGAAAAGTGAAAATTTCAAGATTTTGTGTTACTGGGTGTAATTGAGTGCTGGTTAAAAGTAATTAACACTTAACAATCAACTTATTGAGAATGAAAAAAATAAATAACTAAACGTATAGTATTTTCTATTGAAATATTAATTCAAGAGTATATTTAGCTGGAAATGTTATAACTTGTAACTGAACATGACATAGAAAATCTGGAAATTCCAGCCCATTCCAGTTCATTTGGAAACCCTACATGGATTAGATCCACACTGGCTCATGCGTTGTTGTTGCCTGCTATTTGATTTTCAGCGGTTGAAGTACGCGATGAATACTATTGTCACATTTGTCTTTAATCTACGCAGACGAGACCCTATTTCGGATGTTGTGTTAAGGCTTCTTTGTGTATCGTTTCCTCATATTGTTAAGTATACCAGTCTGCTATTCTTATATAATATAATTATTCGTAATGGGGTACTTAGCACTCCGGAAATCGGGAGGTTGCGATTCTTCGAATATCTTGTTCATTATATGAAAGGTTGTTTCATGTGCGAATCGCTCTAATTTCGAATTTTCTCAATGAAACATATGTCTAGTTAGGCTTGTAGAGATTGGTATCTGACACTATCTTTTCAATAACTTCCTTCCTTAATCTTCATGTCCAATAAGCTCGTATTAAATTTGTAATATCTAAATATATATTTAATTACAGTCTATGAACATAACATATATTTGCACTTAAAAATATATGAAATACACTATTTTTTGTCAGAGTAGAGATTTGTAATTGTAACTGAATACGTATATTTATACAGGCCTAACAGTAATTTTTTCACATATTTCTTTGGTCACGTTTTAGTCTTTGAAAGGAGATGGATTTATTACAAATAAATTCAAGATTTGTATTTAAGCGATTTTAATTATTAATTAAAATGTAAATTTTACTTATGGCAGTGGGCGTTTTTTTTTGCGTATTAACAATGGCATTGTACTTAATTTAAATTCTATATGGATTACGTCAACAATTCACATCCTCTAAAAGAATGCGAAAATTCCGAATTGTACGCCATTTAAACTTTGAATAATTTTTGGTATTAAAACAAAAATGTTAGGTTCAATGAAAAATGTTAGGTTCAATGAAGACAATTTTAAGAAGGTATTAAATTAGCAGTTCATATTAAATTTGATTAATTTACAATAAATTAAATATCGGTGTACATGAAGTGCCACAATGATTATAGATTTTAGATTAATACTATGTAAAAATAATTATTTCTAATGGTATATAAATGAATTATGTATATTTAAGAGTTTGAAGTGTGAATTTTCATAGACGCTGTATCTGGGATCTGATCCAACAACATTTCAAAAAGGGTAAGGATTTAAAGTACTTAATGTTAAGGATGAAGCGAATAATTATTATTGTATTAAAGTATTAAACTATCTTCACCGGTACAAATTTTATGGTAGACAGCTTTATAATAGTTCACTCTTCATCTATCATCACTGCTAATATTTTGATGGTAGATTATCGGCAAAAATATGAGGGAATTCTGTCCTTGTCAATAAGGCCAATATACTTAAACCGATTAGGGACGCTATTCAAAATCCAATTGTTCTTTTGTTCTCCATTCCAGGAAATGGACACTTATTCGATAAATGTTATTATTTGACTGAATTTAGTCCACAAAATTACTCGCGCCATTCAAATCAATTCGTCGTTTACTCGAAACAGTAGAGAAAATCAACCTTCAAAGAATAATGAGAGTAAAGGTTGAAGACGTCCACAATTGGATACCCTTTAAGCCTTCATTTTGGGGTAGATAATGGTTTAGAGAATGGGTGTGGCAGTATACAAAACAAGAGATCCTATACAAAGTAAAACACTGAGAGCTTCTATCTTCTGCTTCTGGCCTACAAATAAACAAGCTGTCCCATTATTAACATCAAGTCAACTCGTCTGACTACAGCAACCTCACATAAAACTCTTTTTCATTTTCTTATATTTGCGAGAGTAACTACATTTTCAAAGTGAAGTTAATTAAAATATCAAAAGAATAGTGTGGAGATCGAAAAGGCCAAGACGATACTTTTACATTCTCCCACAATCTTTGAAGTTCAGACATTCACCCACAATTCCAGGGACAGTGGTGGGGATCCGTTTGTGGTTTTTATAATATTTCTAGTTCTCAACCAAACGCACACACATATACTGTTGTCACTGGAAAGGTCGTTTCGATGATTTGTTGCATATGCCATTTGTTTGTTACCTGCAAAAGAAACTTGTTTTCTCTTATAAATAAATATTCGTACTGAATACTACAATAGGGGTTCGTATACTCTGGGGGCACCATCAGCAAACGGCATTATCAGCCGTACATTTTGGTAATTCACTGACAGATGCATTGCTCACCCAGCACTTCGATTCCACATAACTTTGGCATGATGCACACTTTATTTAAATAAATGGGGTGTAAGTAATCGGACTTCGACCGAGGTCAATAACTCGAACATTGCAAATGTCAAAATGATGACTCGATTTGAATCAGTTTTAGATGATTTGATTTAGAACTAAAATTTCCCACGTGATGAGAATAAATTGTAGTTAATTAATATTAGAATTTAATTTCATTTACTGCCAATGAAATCAGTTAAGCCCAACAAGTTTTGTTTACGATTTAAATAAAAATCATCATTAAATACTGTGTTGTGTTATTTGGGGGAAACCAACTTTCTAAGTGAACTGACTAGACATGCATTTAATCGATTAGAACCTATTAAAGACGGATGTTATAATTTAAATATTTCTTAAAATCAAATTTGGATATTGAAATCAATCTCAGAATTAGTATTTAAAGTAGACTAGTAAAATCCAAATAATATTTCATTACTTAACCCCCGCGAAAATAGAACTTAGTATACTCCTTTTACTATTTCCAAAGATTTTGTCTTTACTCTAAAAATTTTTGTATTGATTCCGAGCCAAAGAAGCGAAGAATACAAGTAAGGATACTATTCAGACACAACTCTCTTTTAAATTTGGGTTTTGTGTACTTGCTTCTAGGAAGCAAATTTTAATTTTTCACTTTTTTAGCTTTTTTTTCTTCATATGCTATCAAAGTCCTTTAAAAACGAGTTAACGACAACTTTATTTTCTAAATTAAGACTACACTTCCAATAAAAATTATGCTGTTTCAAGTAAAAATGTCTTTAAAATAAAGCGTTGAAAAACATGTCGTATATTTGAACGATTTTTTGCTTTGCAAAAAGACAATTTCATTAAATTTATAGAATTTTTCTGAATTATTAAAGTCAAGTTGACCTTAGCCCAAACATTTTTATACCCTCCACCATAGGATGGGGGTATATTAACTTTGTCATTCCGTTTGTAACACATCGAAATATTGCTCTAAGACCCCATAAAGTATATATTTTGGGTCGTGGTGAAATTCTGAGTCGATCTGAGCATGTCTGTCCGTCCGTCCGTCTGTTGAAATAACGCTAACTTCCGAACGAAACAAGGTATCGACTTGAAACTTGGCACAAGTAGTTGTTACTGATGTAGGTCGGATGGTATTGCAAATGGGTCATATCGGTCCACTTTTACGTATAGCCCCCATATAAACGGACCCCAAAATTTGGCTTGCGATTGCTCTAAAAGAAGCAAATTTCATCCGATCAGGCTGAAATTTGGTACATGGTGTTACTATATGGTCTCTAATAACCATGCAAAAAACTGGTCCATATCGGTCCACTTTTACGTATAGCCCCTATATAAACGGACCTCCAAATTTGACTTGCGATTGCTCTAAGAGCAGCAAATTTCATCCGATCCGGCTGAAATTTGGTACATGGTGTTAGTATATGGTCTCTAACAACCATGCAGAAATTGGTCCACATCGGTCCATAATTATATATAGCCCCCATATAAACCGATCCCCCGATTTGGCTTGCGGATCCTCTAAGAGAAGCAAATTTCTTCCGATCCGGCTGAAATTTGGTACATGGTGTTGGTATATGGTCTCTAATGAACGTGCAAAAATTGGTCCACATAGACCCATAAATATATATAGCCCCCATATAAGCCGATTCCCAGATTTGACCTCCGGAGCCTCTTGGAAGACCAAAATTCATCTGATTCAGTTGAAATTTGGTACGTGGTGGTAGTATATGATATTTAACAACCATGCCAAAAGTGGTCCATATCAGCCAAAATCATATATAGCCCCCATATAAACCGGTCCCGAGATTTGGTTTTGGAACCTCTTGGAGGAGCAAATTTCATCCGAGTCAGTTGAAATTTGGTACATTGTGCTAGTATATGGCCGTTAACAACCATGCCTTACTAGGTCCATATCGGTCTGTAGTTATATATAGCCCTCAGATAAATCGATCCCCAATCACACAAAAATTGGTCCATATCAAGTTCATAATTATATATAGGCCCCATATAAGTGACCCCCATATTTCAATTCTGGCACTCTACGTACCGTGCAGAAGTCCATGTCGATTCGTAATTATTTGTAGACTTACCTATACATAACTTTTTTGTCTAATATATACCACGTATGGACTAACTCACAATTTAGAAAATGATGTTAAGAAGTGTTAAGATACCACAACCCAAGTAATTCGATTGTGGATGACAGTCTTTCGTAGGAGTTTATACGGAATCCATGGTGAGAGTACATAAGGATGACAGTCTTTCGTAGAAGTTTCTACGGAATCCATGGTGGAGGGTACATAAGATTCGGCCTGGTCGAACTTACGGCCGTATATACTTGTTTCTTTCATGTTATGATACACATATGATACAATATGACTTCATTGAAAAGTTTATCGACTTTTGGACAAGGAAAAAAACTTTATATTAGAGAAATGCGTCTTCTATGCTAAGCAAAATTTGCATTCGTATTTTAAAGAAAACACACTTTTGGTTTGCATCTCTAGGAAATCTTTGACCTCACGACAATATTTTTTCAGTGTACATCACCCTATTCTTTGTCAGGCCTGTCCTTAAAATAAAATGAGTATGTTAAGAAGTAAGTGTTTACAGAACTTTGTACCATGCTGATCCTAGAATCAGGGAAGCCTATAAATTAGTAAGATAGTCGTTCGGAGCCCAGCGGAACACACGGGATGTTGGGATCTCAGTCACCTTTGGCGACGTGACGATGACTGATCCGAAGATATGCGGGAGACTTTTCAACCGATAGTTATTTGTCGATCATACCGAGAGTGAAAGAGCTAAAAAAAGGAGACCCATTCGTCGTGGCCGGGGATCGCGAATTGGACACAACACTATTTACCCCAGCCGAAGTGACCAATGCTATAAACAGTGCAAAACTATCCAAGCACTGGGCCATCACGGAATTTCTATGTTAATGCTGAATCATCTGGGAATACTGCGAGTTGAGAACTTGTCCAAATTCCTCTATTTTTTCTTCGAACCCCTCATTATACCCGATGTCTGGAATATGGATAGGGTGATTCCACTACAGAATCCAACAACGACTCAAGGAAGAGTGTATTGTACAGACCGATCTAGCCAAGACTCTTGAGGCACTACTTCTCCCCAGGGCTGTGAAGAAATCTCCAGCTGACAACTATGGAACATAGATTTCGTAAAGTACATAGTACGACAAAAGTCAGTGGAAAATTACGCAGCCCAAGTGTGGACATCTCAAACAAGTGAATAACACGCAGATCTGCTATAACGCTGCCTTTAGAAGTGCGACACATCCTTCTACGAGGGCAGTTCGGAAACTTCTTAGCCTAGCACAAAAAGCGCGGTATAAACAGAATAAAGTTAAGTGTTTTGGAAACGTCCATCTCTGTTATGAACACGTGTTAAATTTTGTTTCGATCTGGCAACTCCTTCATATAGAAACAGGTGTTCAAAAAAGACGCATCCGCAATTTTTTTACAATGGAAAAATTAGAAATGCGTGCTGTCATTAAATATTTACATAAAAAAGGTTTATCGGGACAAGAAATTCATAATGATATGGTGAATGTGTTAGGTGAAAGTGCTCCTTCATATGCAACCATAAAAAATTGGGTTGCTGAATTTAAAGACAACGCACCAGCACACAAGAGTGTTTTAAAAATGGCTAAATCAACGATTTAAAGTACGAGTTGCTTGACCACCGCCCTATTCTCCTGATTTAGCTCCCAGTCTAAAAAATTCTTGCTGGCAAGCGTTTTACCTCAAATGAAGATGCAATTACAGTTGTAAACTACTATTCTGAAGACCTTCAGGAAAACTATTTTTATCAAGGGATAGAATTGCTAGAAAAGCGTTGGACTAAGTGTATTGAAGTTTCAGGAGATTATATTGAAAAATAAAAATATTTTTCAAAAAAACTAACTATTCTCTTTCATTGATAGGCTAAGAAGTTTCCGAACCGCCCTCGTATAGGTGGCATATTGCAACGCAGTATCTGCTGTCATAGCGGTAATCATCCAAACCACCATCTTATGGATAGACAACTAAAAGGGGATAAACAACATAAAGTGAGTTGCCACTCGTCATTATGAAAATGGTGAAATGCTTCTTATAACCTCCTGCTCCATATTCATTGCTCTGAATTACCCTGCCACTCTTTGCAACAGTATCTCATGGCCATCCAAACTTCGCAGAAAATGGCTGCCAAATTTTAAAATCTTGAAAGAGCTTCCTAGTTGAGCCTAGTAATTAATTGAATTTTAAGCGGCATTGATGAACCTCTCCAAATATACAGAAAACTAGCAGGTGGTATTCTCTAAAAATGCAAGGATTGCATGCTTGTTTTCGTTTTATTTCCTTCATATTTTATATAAAAAAAAAATAAGAAAAAGCAAATTCATTAAAATGAATATTAAATATATTTTGAACTTATGTTTATATGGATATTTGTAAATATTCACATTCAGTCCATTGTATATTAATATGGGGGCGACAATGCGTAAATTATATTTAAATGGTACCACCTAAAGTGATTGTTATTAGTAATGACTATCACAATCAAAACTCGAAAACAGCTAAGCGTCGAATAAAAACAAAAAAACAAAAAAAAATATCTGAGGTCATTTGTACCATCAAAGATTGCCAATACATTTATCCGTTGAATGATGCTATACATCGATCGAGTTTCAATGCAAAAGGAACGTGATGAAATTAACTTGTTTCACAGTTGTCGTGACAAGTCCCAATTTTCGCGTGATTTTGTTTTTTGTGCCTAAAAAATTTGTAAAACAAATTTTTCAAATATTTTTCATGATACCTTTGTGCATTAGTCATTTACGCTTTCACTTATTATCCATGTAAGTTCAATGGAGCTATCCATGTTTGTGTTATCAAGAAAAGTGGTCTGGAGTTAGAAGATCTTTTACGTTTAACAAAATTTAGGCGATCGTGGGTGTCTACTTTTGAGAGGTTTCACTGTCCATTGAAATCTGAATCGATTTCCAAAAAAATAAATCTTGATCCAAACCCCGTACTTGAGCAAATTTTCAAGTTGCTTGTATTAACACTTTGACCTAGAGATGGAAACCAAAAGTGTGCTTATGTCAAAAGTGGTCCAGAAATAGGCCAAGCGATATTGTACAATTTTCATCGATATTCAATCTAAGGAAGGCTGTATTTTAACCAACTTTCAATACCAGAAAATAATTTTGATCAACATGAAGTTGTACTCTATGACCCTTATCGCACGACAGGTTATTGGAAATTTGTGTCCCTCCATTAAATTCTATGTCTTTGAGTTAAGGTAAATTGTTCCCTAAAGTAAAGAAAAACATTTTTTTATTTAAAGAAATTTTCGGTAAATTAACTGAAATATTGAATATTTAGATTTAAGTTTAAATCGCTTCAAATATAGGCTAATACTTATTTTGAGGATTTTGTGGTTTAAAGATTTTTTAAATTAACAAAACATATTCTACTTTGAAGTATCTGCTATAATTTGGTAATTGAAACAGGTAGCAAGAGAACCCAAATTCCATAAATGGGATCTCTATCCTAAATGTAATTTTATTGATCCTAAGTATAAAAAAATTGTCTTTGTCTTTTGAAGTCCCTAAAAATTTTATTCTATTCTAAAGAAGCCGCATCTTTGGCTCGGAATCAATGTCAAAATCTTTTATTAATCCATATTAGGTCCAAATATTTTTTTATATTTAGCACAGCCAAAGTTTCAGACATATTTACTTGATTAATTCAGAAAATATTTTTAACTCATAGGAATGAAAAAGTTCAGTAGATCATAAGCAGCCGTCGAGAATCGTTTTAATTCCAATAAAATCAAATATTTCGGTCTTGTTTTTGATTTGCAAAACAAACAAAAAGGATCTTAGAACTCTGGCAAATTGTAGCAATGACTTTTGGGACAAAAATTCTTGAACAAGTTTTTATTTATTTATTTATTATTTTTTTTTTTTTGCACAAAGGCACTGGGAGATGTGTGCGAGTGATCGTTGGCTCGTCTAAGCCGGAAATATTTTTTTTGTTTGCTAATATGAATATTTTGATAATGCGACTTTTGATCGCACTAAATGTCTACATATTATTAATTGGCTAAGCCGTTGGATTTTTATAAGAAAGTCAAATGGTCAAATATTTCATTATTAAGAGACTTTGTATGAAAATTCAAGTTTCAGGATCAAGTTACCAAATCCACATTAATTTGAACTGCTTTGCGCATTCGTAGCATAATTAGCATACATATTAATTATTTGATCATTGGAGATTTTTATAAAGAGCCAAATAAAAACAAAATACAAATAATTTAGTGTATACGCAATCAGGTATTGTATGTTCTATACATATGCCAAAATTTCGATTGTTTTTTTTTTAAATTTGACTTCCCCATATTGGGGTTGTATATGGGTGAATAAATGACCTTCATCTAATTGATAAAAATCAGGAAATTATATATTTTGGAAATGACAAAAGTTACTAAAGGATTAAAACGTAGCATATATTCGATAACAATCATGCTAATCTAATATTCTGGAAGAATGGCTTTGCAAAGAAGAGCTAAAGTCTTGGGGAACCAATTAACTGACGGTATTCTTCACATTTAGGGGGGATAATTGGAAATTTTATATATAGTATTCCTCGCCCAGCAAAAAAATTTGGAAGTTCTTCCAAAGGCACAACTTTAAAAGCACTTCCAGAGATGTTCTTTATTTTAACTACCCAGGAAGTTCTTTTAATTCAATTTTTTATAATTTGGGGTTTTCATACTTTTAATGGGTAATTTTAACTTTTTTGTGTTTCAAATAGCTTAAAACAGAGTAAGAATTCATAAAATGGTACAAATCATTTAAATTTTGTCGAAAAAAATTGCTAAATTCAATCTGAAAAAATTGTGAATTTTTGAAAATATTTGAGGAAAAACGTTTCCGATAAGCGTAAGAATCCATTAAAATTAAAAAAATTATAAAAATTATTTATTTGACAAAATATCACAGTTTTTTTTAATTTACTTCCAAAACATTGAATTCGCACTGAAAAAAAAAGCATTCCGAGCCAAAGATGCGGAGAATACAAGTAAGGATACTTTTAAGACACAATTTTCTTTTAAATTTGGGTTTTGTGTACATGTTTCTAGGAAGCTAATTTTAATTGTTCGCTTTTTCAGCTTTTTTTCTTCATATGCTATCAAAGTCCTTTAAAAACGACTTTACGACAACTTTATTTTCCAAATTAAGACTCGACTTCCAGTAGAAATTATGCAAAGTTTCAAGTAAAAAACTTCTTTAAAATAAAGTTTTGAAAAACATGTCCTATATTTGAACGATTTTTTGCTTTGTTGTCAAGATGCAAAAAGACAACAAATTTAAAGACATTAAATTTAAAGAATTTTTCTGAGTTATTAAAGTCAAGTTAATCTTAGCCCAAACATCACACCTAAAGAAGTGATGCAAATTCAGTGCAACGGCTGTTGAAATGGAGGACTTCCGTCCTATGATAAGCCCATGTTAAATTCATCGCTTCTGTGTCAATTTAGCACCACTTCCGGATCCAAAAAAAAAACATTTTCATTACTTTTCTGGCGACGCTTTTTTTGCTGGGCGCTTATTTACCCAGCGCTTGATCATTGCAATCCCGAATCTTAGAGAGGCTCTAACAATACTTGATTTTATAGGATGGTGTAAAGCAGAAATTTTGACGTAGAAGAACTTGAGAATTTGTAAAACCGTAGGTGATGTGTAAGGATCTTGCAATATCTCTATTTTATGTTAATTAATTTAAACAGAAAGGGATACGTGGAGGCAACTTTCCAATAAAAATATCAACTGCAGCAGTAAATTGGAAAATAACTTGGTTCTGGAAACCATTCATAACCATGCACTATATCTACCTTACACGGCCTTTATCAAACGTTTTGACTTGGTTCCAGATCATGTTACGTCGTTTACTCATTTTGAGTAATAGCCGGAGTGGGCCATAAAAAGGAGGAAACAAGGAATCGGGCTGCAATCAGTCATAAAAGAGAAGTTCACCACTGTGATATCACAACGGAGTGCACAGTCTAAGTGAACCTAAAATATCGGGCTGCCACTATCCTTATCCAACGTAATCTAACCTTTCTTCTAGAGTTGTGTGTTGTATTCTGGGTGGGACATCCGTATAGAAGACCGATTTAAGACTACATTTGCTGAGATCTTATTTGTACGTCATACTCTATGGAAGGAATGAAATGCATTTCTGGTTTTATTTATTCTGCTCATTATATCATTGTGAGAGCCTCCATCTTTGGTAATTGTGCCACACAGTTATGAAAAAAAACTCTACTTCTTCTATATTCTGGCCGAAGAAGTAGATTAGCTCGTTAGCTACACGGATGAAAAATACTGTTTTTCATATGTTTGGCTATAAACATTATACGTTTGGAGCACAAATTTTTAAACACAATATTTTTGAGTGCAAGCATATAATGTTCATAAACTAGCATAACATGTTTGGGACATATATGTTAATATGTTAGAACATATTATGTTTGGGACATCAAATGTTTATAAATATAATATGCTTGGATGCAAACATATATTAATTTAGAAATAGCCTATAAACATAGTAGCTTGGAGCGCTATTTAACAGGGAGCGATATTGAATTAAGTTGGTGGTTGTTGCTTGTTATTACAAAATTAACATTTTATTTTTCCTTGGGCAATTGATCAGCTACTTCTTTGATCCTTACAAACTGTGTGGTCCGCTGTTCGAATCCCCGTCCGGCAAAAGGTAAAATTAAAATAAAAAAAATCATAAAATTGAATAATTTCTTCTACAATGTTTGTATTACAGAAAAAGGTGCTAAAACTAAAAAATCTCGTGGAAGTGAGAAAGATGTCGGGGAATATACAATTGGGCAGAAACAAAATTTTGAGCATTCAGGTCGAAAACCTATGTTGTTAGCACCTATATTACCTGTTTATTTTCATAATTCATTATGATTGTAAATATATAAATAAATAAATAAAATTTTGAGCACAATATTGTTTGGGAGAATTTTTTTTAAGCATATAATATTTTAAGCATATAATATTGTGCAAAATGCTTCCAAACATATTATATGGTCACATAATAACATATTGTTTTTTGGAAGACAACATTATTGAATTTGGATGCAAAAATACAAAATGTTTGGAACTTAGACTACCCAAACATATATTGTTTAGACCAATATGCTTTCAAACATATTATATATTGGAAGAGATCAAACATATAAATGTTTGGGCAATACCCAAAAATATATATGCTTGAAGCAAAATATGTTTGGGAGTATATGTTAGAGAAGCGATTTTTTGTGAGCGTGTAGGTTTTTGCTGCTTTAACTTTAGGCCAGCACATTGAATATCGGCAAAACGGTGGGCAAAAAAGACAGATGTCGTCCACTTAATAGACATCGCATGACATATGGTGTCTCATCGTTTGTCTGCTGCATCACATAGTCCAGGAATGGTTGTAGGATACAACCCTGATTGACGCCTGAAGCGTTATATGTTACCACTTCAGATTCCGAACATTCTGAGATCTCGTTTTTATATCCTAAACCACTATGTGGTTTGGGTATAATAAGTTTGATCTGCCAAAAAATGTGCCTACCAGAAATATTGATTTTAGACCCCATAAAATATATACCGATCGACTCAGAATCACCTCCTGAGTCGATCTAGCGCTTGGTGTCCGTCCGTCCGTCTGTCCATGTATTTGTTGTCCACAGGATTCCGGTCGCAATTATTAACCGATTTTGATGAAATTTGGTACAGGGAGTTTTTTGGGGACAAGGACGAACGCAATTGAATTTGAAAGAAATCGGATCAAATTAAGATATAGCTCCCATATATATGTATCGCCCGATTTCGACAAATGGGGTCAGGTTGCGCTTTTTTTTCAAACGGATCGTCACCAAATTTGGCAAAAGGTAATCCTTTTTATCGTCCTTCAAGTCTGCAAAATTTCATCCAAATCGGTTCAGATTTAGATATAGCACTCATATATATGTATCGCCCGATTTTCCCAAATTTGGCCACAAAACCTTTATTTATCAACCGATCTTACTCAAAGTTGGCTAAATGTAATCTTCTGTAGCACTAACTATATGTGCAAAAAATCATCCAAATCGGTTCAAATTTAGCTATAGCTCCCATATATATGTATCGCCCGATTTTTCTAAATTTGGCCATAAAACCCTTATTTATCAACTGATCTTACTCAAATTTGGCTAAATGTAGTCTTCTATAGCACTAACTATATGTGCAAAAAATCATCGAAATCGGTTCAGATTTAGATATAGCTCACATATATATGTATAGCCCGATTTTCCCAAATTTGACCATAGAAGCCTTATTTATTAACCGATCTTACTCAAAGTTGGCTAGATCCAGTCCTCTATAGTACTAACTATATGTTCAAAATTTCATCGAAATCGGTTCAGATGTAGATATAGCTACCATATATGTATCGCCCGATTTTGAAAAATTCGCCCCTAATAACCTTATGTTTGACCATACACGCAAAAAAATAATTCTTTCCTCCCAAACGAAATTTTAGACAAACAAAGTTCGTTTCTCATTTGCTTTTCGCTGTAAGGAAGTGTATTTGGAAGAAAAGTATATACCTTTTGTGATAAACGTTTATTCTTTTCCAGGATGTAAAAACAATTTCATAAAGACTAGCTCAAAAAAAAACATTATTTTCTTGCTAATTGCATTGTCCCTCACATCTTTCTCACATCCACGAGGATTTTTAGTTCTTAACACCTTTTCCTGTAATACCAACAATGTAGAAGAAATTATACGATTTTATAAATTTTTAAAATTTTTTTTACCTTTCGCCTGGACGGAGAATCGAACCGCGGACCATGCACATTGTAAGCCAACACACTAACCACTGAGCTATGTACCTGTTATGGTCATCAATAGATAAATATCCATATAAGTTATATTTATATAGCATAGCTTGCGGCGCCCACGAACCGAATAAACAAAGTTTATTTAACAGAAACAAACATTTAGTTTGGCACCGTGGAGCAGTGGTAGCTACGTCCGACTCTCATGCCAAGGGTCGTGGGTTCGATCCCTGCTTCGGCCAAAGTTTTTTTTTTTGCTTTTGTTTTTTTTTACATATATTCCAGATATATTCGGAAGATTCCGAAAAAATGTTCAACATTACATTGTACTATATTAAATTTTGAACTGTAAAATGTGTCTTATTAAAGACCTAAAGTCAGAAAAGAACAGTGTTTGATATAAACGAAATGGACTGTGTTGTTATTTCAAAAATAACTTTTTTTATTGAAAAAATAAAAATTTTGTAACAAACGAATTTTTTTGGTGATAAAAGTTTAAAATTTTCGAAGCAATTCAAAAAACTCCAACAAAAGAAAAACGTTTTCGGTACACGTTTTCCAAACGTTTTTTTTCTTTGCGTGTACAGGCCTCATTTCTTAGCCGATCGTATTTATACGTACTTGTAGCTCTTACATAAGAATATTGCTCGATTTTTACAAATTTTGATTTATCCCCCACACTAATTGAGCGATTTTCTCTTTTTTTAATAATGGGCTCAATATTAGTGGCATACTAACTCCGTAGGTGCAATATCGACTACAGCCAGTGTTGCTAGAAGTAGGGGAAATTCCTTATATGTAGGTTTTTTTCTAATATTTAGCGTCTTGTAGGGACGTAGGGCCACATAGTAGGGACATTTTCGCTCAAAAACAATTTGTAATAATTTGTACATTTTGGTGGCTCTAGAGGAGGAAATTAGAAGCCGGCAAAGCTTGATCTTTAACAATGTGTGGTAACAACAGTTACCACTCGTGCCAAAAAAAAATTCTAACAAAATTTGAAGATTACCACAAATCTACCAAACAAATATTTCTATAGAAATTTATGTCAAAACTTTATTCCTGTAGAAATTTTTTTCAACATTTTATTTCTATTGAAAATTATGTTAAAATTGTATTTCTATGGAAATTTTTTTTCAAAATGTTATTTCTCTAAAAAAAATTTTATTTCTATAGAATTTATTATCAAATTGTTATTTCTATATAAAAATTTCTCAAAAAAATTTGTTTATAGAAACTTCTTCCACAATTTTATTTCTATAAAGATTAAAAAAATACTATTTTTGGTAGAATTCTACCAACTGTGGCAACCGTGTTGGTAATACAAAATTATGTTCTAGGTTATATACGTTGCATTTTCATGTTTTAAGATAATAAAGTACTTAGAACCATTTTTGATGTGTAAAATTTGTTTAAATTTAACGAAAATATTTTTTTGTAGGGAAAATTGTTTGGGAATGTATGGGAAACTAGGGAACTTTTTTGTCCTTGTAGGGTAAACCGAACATTTTCCCTGGCAACACTGACTATGAGCTATAGTCAGATTGAGACAAAGCACCCATAAACATGTACCCTTTAATTTTCTTTAATATGCAACTGCGGTTTATCTCCCAGACCTATATCAATGTTACCCCACAAATGCTTATCATTACTAATTCAGTAATGGTGGTTTAGGGTATGATATAGTCGGCCCCGCCCGACTTTCTACTTTATTTACTTGTATTTATACCCTGCGCCACACTGTGGAACAGGGTATTATAAGTTAGTGCATATGTTTGTAACACCAAGAAGGAGACGAGATAGACACATGGTGTCTTTGGCAATAATGCTCAGGGTGGGTCCCTAAGTCGATATAACCATGTCCGTCTGTCCGTCCGTCTGTCTGTGAACACATTTTTGTGATCAAAGTCAAGGTCGCAATTTAAGTCCAATCTCCTTCAAATTTGGCACATGTTCCTAATTTGGGTCAGAATAGAACCCTATTGATTTTGGAAGAAATCGGTTCAGATTTAGATATAGCTCCCATATATATCTTTCTCCCGATATGCACTAATATGGACCCAGCAGCCAGAGTTTTATACCGATTTTCTTCACATTTTGTACAAACATAACACTCAGTCGTATAGTCATGTGTGCTAAATTTGATTGAAATCGGTTCAGATTTAGATATAGCTTCCATATATATTTTTCGCCCGATATGGACTTATATGGCCCCAGAAGCCAGAGTTTTGGCCCAATTTGGTTGAAATTTTGCACTAGAAGTACAATTAGTAATATAGTCATGTGCGCCAAATTTGATTGAAATCGGTTCCGATTTAGATATACCTCCCATATATATATGTTTTTCTGACTTCGACACAAATGGTCAAAATACCAACATTTTCCTTTTTAAATCGCCTCTGCTTAGTCGAAAAGTTGTAAAAATGACACTAATTTTCCTAAACTTCTAATACATATATATCGAGCGATAAATCATAAATAAACTTTTGCGAAGTTTCCTTAAAATTGCTTCAGATTTAAATGTTTCTCATATTTTTTTACTAAAATTGTGTTCCACCCTAGCGCATTAGCCAACTTAAATTTTGAGTCAATAGATTTTGTAAAAGTCTATCAAATTCTGTCCAACTCGAGTGATATTTAAATGTATGTATTTGGGACAAACCTTTATATATAGCACCCAACACATTTGACGGATGTGATATGGTATCGAAAATTTAGAGCTACAAAGTGGTGCAGGGTATAATATAGCGGGCCGACTTTAGACTTTCCTTACTGGTTTTTACTAACATTTTGCTCCACAACAGGGCATTAGCCGATTTAAATTATAAGTCTACAGAAGTCTAGGTTAGGTTAGGTGGCAGCCCGATGTATCAGGCTCACTTAGACTATTCAGTCTATTGTGATACCACATTGGTGATCTTCTCTCTTATCACTGAGTGCTGCCCGATTACATGTTAAGCTCAATGACAAGGGACCTCCTTTTTATTTATAGCCGAGTCCGAACGGCGTTCCACATTGCAGTAAAACCACTTAGAGAAGCTTTGAAACCCTCAGAATGTCACCAGTATTACTGAGGTGGGATAATCCACCACTGAAAAACTTTTTGGTGATCGGTCGAAGCAGAAATCGAACCAACGACCTTGTGTATGCAAGGCGGGCATGCTAACCATTGCACCACGGTGGATCTAACAAATTTAGTGCAGATCAAGTCAGATTTAAATATATGTATATGGAAACATAATCTTTATATATAACACCCAATACATTTGACGGATTTGATATGGTATCGAAAATGTGGATCTACAAAGTGGTGCAGGGTATAATATAGTCGGCCCCGCCCGACTTTAGACTTTCCTTACTTGTTTATTTATGTTTTTTTGTTTTTGTAAGAAAAGTTCAAAACAAACTAACAAACATTTTGATATTAAATTTTTATTTTTACAAGAATTGTTTTTGGCAAAATTGCATTTGATTTCTCGTATTTGCTATACGAGAAATCAAATGCAATTTTACTATTCTTCTCCAACATCTTAAATAAGACAAATTTTGAGGTTTCGCAGTAAAATTTTTAATATAGTAGTATGTAATACCACATCCTTACGTAATCTTGCCAAAATGTTTGGAATATATTTACATCGTTTGTAATAAAGGGACCGACTAAAGTGGTTTGTTTTCTTTAAATAAACTTTTTTTTTTAACATTATTTTGTTTGTCATCAACAATGCTGGCACACATTTGAGTGGATGTGTGGCTTGTGCGTTTATGGTTATAGTGTTAAATTTGTGTTGATGAACTGCATCCACAATCCACTGGACCGGATAATGTGTTTGCTTACAAACTATATGGCCCGCAGTTCGATTATCAGTCTGGACAAAAGGAAAAATATGAAAAATGTATATTTCTTCGACATTGTTTGTATTACAGTAAAAAGTGCTGAGATTAATTAATTATTTATTCATCCCCGGTAAAAGACTCAACATTAATCACAAAAAAACGATAATTTCTTCCAAACAAACTTCCTTACCGCGAAAAGTAAATAGTAAACGATAGTGGTTTCTCAAACATTTCGTTTTGGGAGGAAAGAATTATTTTTTGCGCGTATCGTTTTGCAATACGGAAACATCTGGCTTATTTGGAGTATAACCAAGCTCGAATGGCATATACAATACTACAAATCACCAAAAGGTCGTAGTACTTGTGACACATCAAATTTTGCATAAAACAATTTATTGTTATGAATTGGTAACAGCATCTCATTCCCGCATATTATACGCTATAATCGTTTCAATATTGGTAAACGTAAGTGCTTATACCTCCAATGATGTATAATAATAATAATATTGTTTAATGATAAAAAATTAATCTGATTTATTTATCTTCAGTTTTATTTTTCAATTAAATTGCAATAATATGCAAATATCGACTTTGTTTGATTCGAAAACAAAAAATAAATAAGTATTTGCCTCCTACTTAAAAAGTAATCGGATTTGAGTGGCGGAAGATGTTAATAGTAATCCAACCGGATGCGTTTCAATACATGACTAGGGATTGTGGGATGTCTTGCATAACCAGAGTAGTGGTTTAGTTAACTTAAAGTAAATCCTGAAGGTCGTCATTAGGCCGTTCACAAGATTTTGAGGAAAAAATAAGGATTTATTTATTAATACGCTATGTGATGGAACTTGCAGTTTATGATACTGTCATCGATGTACACGCACTACATAAAAATTGGAAATTTAATTTACTTGGCTAGATAAATTATGGGCGTTAATCCACTGTCATCTGTTGAAATGAGTTGAATGAGAAACATCTTTTAAATTTTTAATTCCATTACACTGAAAAAACAGTGAACCCACCAGGAATGATAACTTTCGATTAATATTAGAAAATTTGGAACTTTTTTAGAAAATTTTAACTAAACGGTATTACAAGCGCTGGCATCACTCCGATATGGCAAAAATAAGTAAATATTTTTCGACAAATTCAAGAAAATTTATTAGACATAACTAATTTTTTTCAGTAGTTAAAGAAAGTTTTGTAGTTTTAAGAGAAATTTTGGAGTTCAAAATTGCAAGAATGTCTTTAGTGACATACCAAGTTCATGATGGACACATTTTTGGTAAAATTTGCAAATTTAAAGAAATAATGAACTATTTTGTAAGAAATACGAAATTAGGAAATCTTTATGCTTTATTTGTGTATAACTTTTTCCCGTTTCTTAGTTCATTTAACTAACATACGCAAAAAATTATTTGACTAAAATAAACTTTTTCCAAACATAATGATTCTATGAACTACTATAAAGTTAATATGGCTTTAGTGAAATAGAGTGTTCACTTTTTTTTGAGTGTATAGAGAAGAACATCTTTTAGTACTAAAACTAAACTTAAGTAATTTGCAATAGCCTCAACGACATATATAAAACTTGGCATTTCCTTGGAATTTAGAATGTGGTCCTAAGATAAATGTTTAGTTTGGAAGACCTGCAAAATACCAGCAATGTCTTTCAATTTTTGTTTTTATACCCACCACCATAGCATGGTGAGGGGGGTATAATAAGTTTTTCATTCCGTTTGTAACACATCGAAATATCGATTTCCGACTATATGATCAGGGAGAAATTCTAAAACTATAACATAAGCATGTCCGTCTGTCTGCCTGTCTGTCTGTGGTAATCACGCTACAGCCTTCAATAATGGCGCTATCGTCCTGAAATTTGGCACAGATTCGTCTTTTGTTTGCAGGCAGGTCAAGTTCGAAGATGGGCTATATCGGCCCAAGTTTTGATATAGTCCCCATATAAACCGACCTCCCGATTTGGGGTCTTGGGCTTATAGAAATCGTAGTTTTTATCCAATTTGCCTAAAATTGAAAATCTAGAGGTATTTTAGGACCATCAAAAAGTGTAGCGAAAATGGTGAGTATCGGTCCATGTTTTGATATAGCCCCCATATAGACCGATCTCCCGATTTTATTTCTTGGGCGTCTAGAAAGTGTATTTCCTATCCGATTTGCCTCAAATCGGAAATCTGGAGGTATTCTAGGACCTTAACGAGGTGTGTCGAAAATTGTGAGTATCGGTCCATGTTTTGATATAGCCTCCATATAGACCGATCTCCCGATTTTACTTCTTGGGCTTCTAGAATCCGTAGTTTTTTACCCAATTTACCTGAAATTTCTAATCTGGAGGTATTCTAGGACCTTAACGAGGTGTGCCGAAAATGGTGAGTGTCTGTCCATGTTTTGATATAGCCTCCATATAGACCGATCTCCCGATTTTACTTCTTGGGCTTCTAGAATCCGTAGTTTTTTACCCAATTTACCTGAAATTTCTAATCTGGAAATATTCTAGGACCTTAAGGAGGTGTGTCGAAAATGGTGAGTATCGGTCCATGTTTTGATATAGCCCCCATATTGACCGATCTCCCGATTTTACTTCTTGGGCTTCTAGAATCCGTATTTTTATCCAACTTGAAATCTAGAGGTATTCTAGGACCATAAAGACGTGTGTGGAAAATGGTGAGTATCGGTCCCTGTTTTGATATAGCCCCCATATAGACCGATCTCCCGATTTTACTTCTTGGGCTTCTAGAATCCGTAGTTTTTACCCAATTTGCCTGAAATTGGAAATCTAGAGGTATTCTAGGACCATAAAGGGGTGTGCCGAATATATTGAGTATCGGTACAGTTTTTGATATAGCCCCCTTATAAATCGGCCCTCCGATTTGGGATCTAGATTCTAGAACTACAATTAAATGTGCTGAATACTGTTTACACCCAAATCCCGATTTAACTCCTAGGGTTTGTAGTTTTTATCCGTTTTGCCACAAATTAAAAAAAAAAAAAATACAGGCATTTTAGACCCATAACAAAGTTTAATGATTTAGTTTTATCGGTCCATTTGATAAGGCCTCCATATAGACCGATTTCACTTATTGAGGATATAGAAGGCGCACTGATCATGAAAATTGCTTGAAACTGAATGCAAAATTCCCAGATTTTACTTCTCGTAGTCATTTAAATAATTGGGATGAAAATCCACAGATTATAGATTTCAAATAAAGGCGTTATTTCATCATTTCCTGGCACACTTACAAGAGATGTTTATGATTCCTCTAAAACTCAAAACAAAAAATGGTTCTTACAAATTCAGAATCTGATCTAGTCTTCATAGGTAAAATATTTACATTTATCTGTGGGAAACGTACTGTTTGAACTGATTTGCTTGGGAAAATATCTGTCATCAAATCCCCCCTGAAATTTTCAAAGGAAACTATTATATAGTGGGTATTTAAGATTCGGCCCGGCCGAACTTACTATTGTATATACCCAGCAAAAAAATTTGGAAGTTCTTCCAATGGCACAACTTTAAAAGCACTTCCAAAAGATGTACTCCCAAAGATGTTCTTTATTTCAACTACACAGGAAGTTCTTTTTATTAAATTATTTATAACTCGCTTTTTTCTTATTTTTAATGGGTAAATTTAATTTTTTTGTTTTAAAAAGGATAAAAACAGAGTAAGCTTTAATAAAATGGTACAAATTATTGAAATTTTGTCGAAAAAATTCAAAATCCATTCAAGAAATATTGGGAATTTTTCAAAATATTTTAATTCAAACGTTTCGGACAAGCGTTAGAATGCATTAAAAATAATAAAAAATTATAAAAATTATTTATTTGTCAAAATATGACAACATTTTTTAATTCACATCCAAAACACTGAATTTGAATCACAGAGTAAGAATTGATGCAAATTCCGTGCAACGGCTGTTGAAATGGTGGACATCCGTCCTATGACAAGCCCGTGTTAAATTCATCGCTTCTGCGCCAATTTTGCACTACTTCCGGATCCAAAAAGAACATTTTCACTACTTTTTTGGCGACGCTTTTTTTACTGGGTACTTGTTATTTTTCTCCTATAACTATTTTTTTGTCCTCAATCACGAAATTAATTGATCCAATTGATATTTAGTTGAATTTTGTTTTCTATCACAGGCGTCAATTAATCACCAATTAAAAATACTATACTAGTAATTTCTGTAATTCTGATTTTTGTTTCAATAAAAGGATTTGTTGAACCAATTAAATATTTTATAGCCGAGCAACAAAATCAAGTGAAAATTAAATTTTAAACACTTGTTTCATTGTATTTCAAACCAAAATATTCACAAATCGTATAGAGTTATTTTCTAATAAAGTTAATAATATTCATATTTCACTTTTATTTATTCTATAAAGTTTTATTTTTATGAATTTTCTATAATTGACATCTAAACAGTAGTGACCAAATACGAAAATTAATAAGCATATTTTTTATTGCTTCTGATCGAATAATTAAGAATATTTTTTAGACTCCCTTTGTGTAGAATGGCAGCCTTAAGCCATAAGTGAATATATATTTCAAGGTTCGTTTGACACTCTATTAAATTCAATATTAGCTGCATTAATAAAATATTGATGGCACAATAGACATTTTTATACACTATCTCAAACTATGGCACGACGCATGAATGATGGATTTTTAGAAAACTTTAAAATGTAACAACAATGCTAGGACTTAATCCATCGAGTTTAACTGAGACTATTGATATGCAGAAAAATTGTCTATTGGTCTTAATTGTATAAAATATACAAGGCTATCAAAAAATGTTGCTCTCGAGATGAGCTTAATTGAACTTAATAAAAAGTTTTTGTTTTTGGGTGATATATAAAAATCTATTACACCGTGGTGCAATATTTATCATGGCCGCCTTGTAAACAAAGGGTTATAGGTTCAATCCCAGTTTCAACCGCACACCAAACATTCATTCAGCGTGGATTAACACCTTTCAGTAATTTATGAGTTTTTTACAACCGTAATGTGAAAGGCTGTTCGGACTCGACCTTTCCCCATTACATTAATAGATAATTGACCGGAGCCGAATGGACAAAGTTTCATTGGCTCTTCAGTTAAGCCGCCGATGAGAGAAATTGAGTGTCTGCTACCGCCGACAAAAAAGGGTCGACTTCATTATCTGCTTCTAAATTTGCCCAAACAACCCACACAATGCAAATGGTAATTTCAACCTTTTTATGGAAATGCAATGGCCGTACATCAATATGGCTATCGATGATCTTATCATGACTCCAACAATGATTTCATTCTAATATCAATTTCATCAAATACATCTCCAAAGAAAGATGATGTCGCATACTTAAAAACAAAACTTGTTATGGGAAACCGAAAAACCAAAAGCAAAGAAAAACAACAACACAAACGACCTAGCCACTAGGCTTTTAATATCTAACCAAATGGTCAATGACCCAAAGATGTGGTTAATTTGATAATTAACTTCCCATACGGAAATTAATGAAGAATGTGTATTTAGAATTATCAAAAAACTAAAAAGAACACAAACTAAGATTAGAGGACTGGGTGACAATAGATGATATTCAGGATTTGTGATTTTAATTATTTTTAAAATCACAAATTTTAATTGTTATTGTTTTTATATATAGCAACACATAGTTGAATTTAATAAAATATCATTTAAATTATTAATAATGAATTTTAATATTAGTAAAATTAAATAGTCCAATTAAGGTATAATTGGATTATATAAGGAAATACAATGTTTTAAATTAAAAAAAAGAAATAAGTAAAACAAAAACTTAATTATGAATGATAATTAATAAAATATTTTTTTTTTAATTAAGCATTATTTTATGTCGGGATATAACAAGTAAATGTAAAATATAAAACAATGTAATAGTTCTCATATTTAACAAAATTCAAAATTATACAACCTAATTTGCATTTTTTTGAGGATTTTCGATTTTTACGGTAATTTTCTCACGTTATTCCCTCTATTTCCGTTTAAGTGGTGCACATCCATCATCCGATGATTTAAGTGCGTATTCTAAATCCAATGGATTTCCTGGATTACAATGCCTACAAGGTGTGAATGCCTCATGAATTGAATATATGGATTTTTTTTGCAAATCTTCTTTTTAAATTATAATGAAATTACACACAACACCGACTAGAGGATTTTAATGGTTTTAGAATGTTATAATCAATTGGTGTTTGGAGTTAAGGTATTCAAATATGCTGATATCAAGAAAAATCTCACATTAATTCCGACAATTTGAATAGCAGTTTTGTGAAACAGGAAAATCCAGAAGTCTAAATAATTTGATATTTGTTTTACTTTAATATGGTCAAACATATTCACATTCACCTGTGTATTGACATTATTCAACAGGTTAATATGGAGTTGTATTTCGAAACAAGAATGTTGTTTTTTTTTTTTAACCAAACTATTCTGGTTATATCATGAAAGTGTTTTTGTTTTAATGAAAAATTTAATTCTATAAGGCAGCATATCTTTGATTGATAAGCATAGTTGTTTTTTTTTTTTTTTGGGTAACTAACACTATCACATTTAGGGGTAAATTTTCTCACACCCAAACATGTGAAAGAACAAAATAACCAATTTTGCAAATGGACTGTCTTCTGGCTACCATATCCATCAGCCAAAGTTTGTTGATGTTTTGCTGTTAGTATTCGAAGAGATCACAGAACTCAATAATCCAGTAGTAGTGAGTATATTAGCCACAGCAAGAGAGTGAGAGTAAGTAACCCACACCCAAACTCTATATTTCCCCCATCTCATTTTGTTTGGGATCAGGCAAACGAAGATGATGATGATGCTGTTGTTGGCTGTATTGTAGTTGCGTTTTTGCGTTTCATTCATGTGTATGGGTAGATGGGGTATTATTAAAAAATTCTCTTTTGCAGTGACGTCACAACGCATCTCACATGGCCAACGCTTGCGCACCGACGTTGTTTATATACGAAAGCTCTTGCTGTATCATCTTCAGTTCTCACAGATCGATCAAAACGGTACGGTCTCCAGTTACTTTTACCCTTAGCCTAATTCTGCTAAATTGTAATTTTTTCTTTATATAATCATTTAAAAAATATTAAAAAACACTTGAGAAAGAATAAACAAAAAAAAAACAAACTCAAAAAAATATATATAAAATAAAAATAAATTGTTATTGCAAAAAAAAGGACAAAAGGAATATTGAAAAAAATTAAATCAAGGAATAATATAAAGACATGAACAAATGATAAACTCCAATTAAAAAATTATATAAAAAGTGTTAAAAACAAACCCCCAACAGTGTTGCCAACGATATTAATTATTTTGTTTTTCTCTGGCTTTATTTCAAGATTTATTTATTGGATCTCTAGAACGTAAACATATTTAAATTATTTACCTGTGATTACCTTGTGTAAAATTGCTGAAACATGGCGCGTGCAGTTTTTTGCATGGTGAGTGAACAAAATTACAAAAAAAAAAACTACACACAACAACAACAACCCCTTAAAGGATACATACATATACAAAAGTTATTGTTAAATGGAATATTTGGACGCTGAAAACAAAGGATATAAAGACTAGTAAATCAAATTAAAGTTAATTTCGTAACTCCTTAGCGATTTGCGAAAAAAACTTACGGACAAAATTAAGTGTAAATTTTGATATAATTCATTAATGAAATATCTCAAGAGCCTAAAAAGTGATATCCAATACCCAGAGAATGTATAGAAATACTGTATCAAATGGATAAATTTCTATCTGTAGAAAATTTAAGCGAAAAGAGGATTATTCCAGGTTTTCACATAGCCCTTTAAAAATCGTCATTAGCAAAAATTTTCAAGTTTTGTATTAAGTCTAAGGCTTTTTCATTAGGGTTTTTTTGTCAGACGTTACTTCACACAGAATTTAAAAAGTAGAACATTTTAATCCCTCTATATTCGACAAAAAGTGTTTTATGCTTTTCAATAATGGTAATGTTCTCAATATATTTGCATTCTTAAGATTTTCAAGGCATATTAGTGATTGAATATACTGGAGGTACACTAAGATAAAAAACGTACATTTAGCGATAAAAAGTTATTCTTAGCAGTTTGGGGACATGTGTTATAAATTTGGGGACAAAACTTTAGATCTTGGTAATATTCGTCTTAATTATTACTTCTATGGATAGAGTTTTATTTTATTAGAACCTGAAAAATGCGAGTCGACAATAGTCAGATTATTCTCAAATTCATGGTTGTGTTTGACAGTTTGGGGACATCTACAAAATTTTAGGCACAATATATTAAATCTTTAGAAATATTCTATAGGACATTTTGACTAGAACACAGAGTTTAAAATATTTGAAATTAGAAAAAACGCAGAAACATTACATTACGATTTGATAGATTATGCTCAAAGATATGTTTCACATTGTTCTTATTTATATATGAGAACAATCTGCTAACATCCTTGTAGAAGACGTCGACCAGATACAGACTGGTAGAAAATATTTTTGATATTTTTGACTTTGAGGAATAATTTTTGAAAACATAAGAATTGTCGATCTAAAGTTTTCGGGTTTTAAGCCAGATGTACAATATATGTGGGAACAATTTGTAAAATTATTGGATATCTATAGGATCATTTTCGACAGCTATTTGTGACAGTAGAAATTAGCGAAATACGAGTAGGATTATTATCCAAAAATTTTGGAGATTGTTCCCATATACATGTTCCAGATTGTCCTTATAATTGTGAGGAGAATATATTGGAGGTACACTAAGATAAAAAACCTACATTTAGCGATAAAAAGTTATTCTTAGCAGTTTGGTGACATGTGCTATAAATTTGAGGACAAAATTTTAGATCTTGGTAATATTCGCCTTAATTATTAGTTCTATGGAAACAATTTTATTTTATTAGAACCTGAAAAATGCGAGTCGACAATAGTTGGATTATTCTCAAAATCATGGTTGTGTTTGACAGTTTGGGGACATCTACAAAATTTTGGGCACAATATATTAAATCTTTAGAAATATTTTATAGGACATTTTGACTAGAACACAGAGTTTAAAATATTTGAAATTAGAAAAGACGCAGAAATATTACATTACGATTTGATAGATTGTGCTCTAAGATATGTTTCACATTGTTCTTATGCTATATGAGAACAATCTGCTAACATCCTTGTAGAAGACGACGACCAGATACAGAATGGTAGAAAATAGTTTTGATATTTTTGTCTTTGAGGAACAATTTTTGAAAACATAAGAATTGTAGATCTAAAGTTTTCGGGTTTTAAGCCAGATGTACAATATATGTGGGAACAATTTGTAAAATTATTGGATATCTATAGGATCATTTTCGACATCTATTTGTGATACTAGAAATTAGCGAAATACGAGTAGGATTATTATCCAAAAATTTTGTGGATTGTTCCCATATACATGTTCCAGATTGTCTTTATAATTGTGAGGAGAATCGAATAACATTTTTGTACGAATGGGAAAAGTAGGAACTTAATGATTCAGACATGGTAGATAAGGGTACGTGCTACAATTGATTAGATAAATAGCTTTGGAAATATGATAGTTACTTTTCAAATGGTTTAGAAGGATTTCGGAATTTAGAATTTAAAACTTTGAAAAGCATTTTGGAAATCAGGATCAGGATTTATACACAAAAGCTTAACCATTTTTTTTAGTTTCGAAAAATAGGGGAGAAAGGATTTATTTCATTAATTTGGAAAGGATACAGCGGCTCATTATTGTACAAAAGAAAAAAGTAGGACTATTTATACACACCACCGTAGTGTAATGGTTAGCATACCCGCCTTGCATGCACAAGGTCGTGGGTTCGATTCCTGCTTCGACCGAACACCAAAAAACACGGTGGATTATCCCACCTCAGTAATGCTGGTGACATTTCCGAGTATTTCAAAGCTTCTCTAAGTGGTTTCAATGCAATGTGGAACGCCGTTCGGATTCGGCTATAGAAAGGAGGTCCTTTGTCATTGAGCTTAACATGGAATCGGGCAGCACTCAGTGATAAGAGAGAAGTTCACCAATGTAGCATCACAATGGACTGAATAGTCTAAGTGAGCCTGATACATCGGGCTCCCACCTAACCTAACCTAACCTATTTATACACAGACATTATTTTGCGCTATTCCATTTTTTTATTTTCGGTTGTATTGCAAAAATTGTAACGATTCACACAACAAGAATGTCCATCGTTAAATTGATGCTAAATTCAACTTATTTTTATGGTTTTTTGGTTTTAAGGAAACCAATGCAAGTATGTCTCAAATATTTTAGGAGTTATGTGTGAATTTTGGTACAATTCACAAAAATAGTAAAAATGGAATACTGTACGTTGGACATTGTCATGATTTGGCGCCAATTATTCCAATTTCATAAATCGTAGTACAAATTCATACTAGATCATGTTTTGTTTTAACAACGCATTGTGGAAATCTTACATAGTGCAGTACTGTTTAGTTCAATTTACGCACGAGGTAGTCCATTGTCCCCATTACTTTTTTTAGTAGAAAACCTTGCAGAACGCTATTATGAATAGAAATCTTTTTATTCGTTACATAGGACTATATCAAAAAGCGTATCTTCTTTACAATGTTGGCTTCTGTAAAAACTTATTCAGTCACTCGTAGTCAGTCAAACTTAGGAGAACATTAATTTCCACAAAGTCGATTATTCTTTCTAAATAAATTGGAGACCACATTTTCATTGACTTGAATACCAAATGAGAACAAAATTGTAAGTTTGATTATATTTTCAAGAAGAAACTGAAAAAAGTTGTGAAGCTACATTCATACATCATAGATTTCATGAGCAAGAACATTGCCTTCGTATTATTGTCGAAAATTCACACAGGTATAACTTGCTTCTATTTTTATAGAGAATTTAATACCAAAATGAAATACCATTTGACATTTCTTGAGTAATTTAATGAATGGCTTTCCACTTAATTCCCATTATGTCCATATTATACACCTGATTTGTAAATACATATTTTGCAAATCATGTTCAAATTATGTGTGTAAACATAGCTGGTGTAAATGTCAATGAATGAATATTCTCCACAATGATGACGAATGATTTTTGCAGCCCCAACGCCCCTCACAAAATATTGTGGTATTTCAAAAATGTACTCATTTTCAATATCTCAATTTCATTCAATCGTTTACAAATATTTCGAAATTCCAATTCTGACTCAAACCTCGACGACAACACAATGAACTCATATGCAAAATGATTTGAGTTTATTTTTGAAAATATTTTTTCTTATTTTATTATTAGAAGATCAAGTATTTACTGGTTAATTAGCAACTTGAATACTCATTTCAATCTAATGAGGCTGGTGCCAACTGACACCGATAGCTGGTGATTTCAACACCAGTCCATCTAAGCAGTTAGTTGGTAGGCAAGCCGGCAAATAAGCCATCGGATCCAAGTGTAAGCCTACACGTTCTCCCAAGAGAATTGGATGGCTGGAATAACTGGGATTTCATGGGAGAAGTTATGATTTAGTCTGGTAAATGCAATCGGTCTTGAATTAAGGTGAAACCACAGCAACCCACGCACTGTCCGGTTTTATAAATTGTCATTTATTTGTCAATAAATTAATGGGCATTGCTTACCACAAAAGGGAAGACTTTGAACGATGAATCAAATGACATTAAGAACTCTTAAAGAAGGAGTTGTTTTGTTATTCTGTTTTTAATAAAAACGTGTATTCATGTTTGCATACTTTTCAAGGTCATTCAACATTTCAAGCCACAATTCAAATGCTACCTATAAAAGATAAATTCTAAATGGTCTTCTCACTAATGCTTTACACTTGTAAAAAATCTATTTCGAGTTGATTCAAATGTGGAAAAGCACATAGTAAACAGATGCCCCCTCCTCCATCACTTCCTCATTAATATTTGTGCTTCAAATTTAAACACTTAAATAGATTTAAAGTTGCTTATTTATATTTGAAGCTCAAACATCTTAAAAAATAATACAGACTCTTGAAGTTTGTTTTCCTAACACTGACTTCAAGAGCTAATGCTTCATTTAAATTCACTCCATTGTTTGTCCACCCAATTTTTAAATTTTTTATATGGTTCGGCTCAAATGCCTTGTGGGCCATTGCAAATTGTAACGAATTTGAAATTTTGGAATATATTTCAATTTTAGAAACTTTGGTTGGCATTTGTATTAATGACCCATTAATGGCAAAATTATTTTTTTTGTTGCTTCTCTTGTTTGTCCTACCTACAGTGACCAAGATGATGTTGTAAATTTCAAAACTGCGGCAAAAGATCTCTAAACAAAAGCGTTATTATGTTAATCTCTGCAATGTCTGGCAATTCATTTGGTGACTGCTCTACCTTCGCATCTCCATTTGATGGAGAGAGTTTCACTTTTTTTCATTTGGAATATGAAATAAAAGCGAAATATCTGCATTCGTTTTCTGTCTGGCCAAAAATGAGTTGGAAACCTAATTTTTATTCAATTCCATCTCCAAACAACCAATATAGATGATGTCATTTGTCAGCGATTGGTTTGAGATGATTGGCTATATGGTATTTATGACAAGATTTTTACATAAAATATCTCTTGAGAACGAAATAGAATCTACAAACAAGAAATGGATAATCTTTTTCCCTTTTAGCTGTTGTCATTTAAATTCTCATTTAAGATAGAACCAAAATGGTATAAAGTAGACCAAATTGTATCGTACACTAGCTCAGCAAAAAGTGTTTTAATTGAAAGTACTTCAGATGACTTCCATCCTATGACAAGCCCATGCATTGCTTCTGATCTGATTTTACGCAATTTTTTTTTTTTGGATCCAAGCAATACATTTTCATTGGGTGATTTTTTCAATCGTATTTTATCTTTGGCTATCTTTAAGGGTCTTTGGTCACAATAAGACGTATTCTTTAGCATTAAATAATCATTAATAGTAACGACAATCGACTTCATTAGCGTGAAAAAGAGCCATAAAATCAATGCCAACATGTTATTTTTATGGCAATTACCGTTAGAGCCATAGGTGTCAAGTTTTATGTTTTATCTTTTAATTTTTTGCTAATAAAATACCTCCAACCAAGATTGCATGTATGTCTCTTCTAACTAAATTGTACCCCATAACAAATAACCGGATATTCGGTTTCAATTAAACAACAATGTGTTCTTTTCTTGCGATGTGATTTACTTTACAACCTAAAGAAAGCGCCAAATTTAGATTGTTGTTGTAGTAATAGTCAATTAAAGTTCAATCTCATGATCTTTGCTTTCCTAACAACGAAGATATATGGTCTGGGGCTAACAATCATCTCATTATACAATCTAACATCACATGGGACTTTAACCCATTTCTTCATTATCGTTTAATAACAAAAAGGAAATCCACAAAACATTTGAGATGCGAACTTTAATTGAAACCAATCACGAAAAAGAACAATAATTTCATAATTCGTAGTACAGTGAAAACTGATAATCCGGTTATTTATTGGGAAAAAATCCGAATAAAGAAAAAAACGCTAACGATAATTCCATTAGGCATATCGCATTACTTGAAGTGGTAGCGCCCAATCAATGATGTTTAATGGTTATAAAACCTGTTCATATGTTCTAAGAGCATCAGCACTTTAACTATTCAAAGAATTAAAAAAAAAAACTAATGGATGTTTGTAGTTAATTTTCTACAGTAAGCATGGTGTTCACCCAAACCCAATAGTGCTTGAAACCCCCCATAATTAATTTAGCTTGGCCTAAATCTTGTAAAATTGTGGCACACTTTATTCCCTCTTAAATTTTTTTATTCCACTTTACATTTTTTGTCATAATGTGTATACCTTTATGTGAATTGCATAAACTTCTTCACTTGCCTTCCCTATTCCCCTTAAATAGGATATTGCTTATATCCGTGGAAGCTCTAGCTTTGCATACCAATCGATTTGGGCAATTTTAAAATTCTGCTAGTTTGACTTACCTATGTGACAGTTCTCGTATTTCTAAATATTTGTAAATAAATCGTAATTGACTCTTAAGTGGAATATTTTATGTACATTTGAAAATCCATAGAATTTTAAAGCAGTCAAAAGACCACAGAACAAAAAAATATACCACATATCGTTTCTTTGGATGAACGTGATGAGATAAGTGGCAACTGATGAAATTATTTTGGTTAACTCTACTTTTACGGGCCAAACACAGGGAAAACCCAATTTAAAAAATACCTTTTGAATATAGAGTAAAAGTTCAGTTATTTTGGCTTCATTACTCTGGACCTACTTGACTTGTTTATTTATTACCAATATAATAGAAATTTCTGTATTTTCTTTTAAATTAGAATATTGTGATTTATAGAAGTTTCTACTTTTTGAGAAATTCTGTTTTTTGTTTGGACCATTTATTATTTCTGTTGGGGTGACATCATCTCATTCATTCATCCATGACTCCATTTGAAATTTCCAAATTTGTCGTTTGCCGTCTTAGTCGCTCTACAAAATAGTTTAGTTTTTTATACCTTTCGAAGATAGTTATTTACCAATGATGATGATGATGATCTGGTTTTCTAGTGATTTAGCATATTTTGGCATATTTTATGTGGGGCCAGACCTAGTCATTTAACCAGTAAATATGCGGATATGAAAAACATCTTTGCAAAGACGTTTTTGTTTTTCTTTTGTTAGCAAAAGCAAATCTAAATAAAACAATAACAGCGAAACCGGTATATGAGACTTTGTCTCCAAATAATATCTAAGGTAGTTATTCAGGCCTAATATAATTAATGCTAATTAATTCTTTTCTTATACGAATTTTTATTTTAAATAAAATCAAAATATGGATTTTGTATATGTATATACAATAACAAATGAAATTGATCAAATGGTGATAACGATGCGCTCTCTTAGCATCTAAAGTAGAAACTTGTAAAGAGATCATGAAATCCCTTAATGCAGGCCTTTGAACTTGCTAATATGGTGAGCTCTCTCAAACTGTAAAAGAGAAGCTTGTAAATTACTCCTGAAATCTCTTTAAACTCAAATCATGGGTTAAGGAAATTCCCATACTGAAATTTATATTTAAAAACAATGGCCTTCAAAATCTTTGTAGGCATTTTTGTATTTTTTGCAAATCAAGTAATGAACAAGTTTGAGACAAAGAAAAATATGTAGGAAGCCTTTATTTCATTTCAGAGGGCTATATGAAAGCGAAATTAACGAAAAAAAAAAGAAACTTAATTATTATCTAAACCTGTTGGCAAAATCCAATAACTGCATATTACTGCTTCTTTTGGAAGATGACACTCAGAATTGAGTGTTTTTTTTTTAATCACCCTCCCCTCTATGCATTTTAAGTCTGTTGTAAAGTTGCAGTGGCTATTTTACCTTAACCGTTGTCATTCATGACAATCATGGCGATGGCCTATAGATGGCCAGTTGACCTTCTCCACCAAAAAATTGCACAGTGCAATTAAAGGTGGAAATTTATCGGTGCGTAAGACATATTCACATAAATTTTAAGGTTGGCTTTATTTAGTAAATGCATCAGTATGAAAAATGTAAGCATTAACATTCTACAATGTGGCTTGAGTTTGCCTATATATTTATTTTTTGTTATTAATAATGGAGTTTGTTGTTTCCAACACATTCTGAAAACTGCATAAAGAAACTTGTTATGATAATTACTATGGGTTCTTGAGTAGTTTTGGTATTTTAAGGCAAATGATTTTTATACTCATCTTTGTTTAAATGCGATATCATAAATATGTCAACTCAATAGGCTGTTTAGATGACACATTATTTAAATGTCATATAAAATAGATAACAATTATTGGGGTTTTCCATAGTTGGTTTAGTTTGTATTTGATTTGTTTTCTTTCGTCTCCATAATATTTCCATATATTGGCTGGCTAACCTGAATACGATTTAAACAATTCACTTGTTGTTAACTTCTTTGAGCATTCAAAAAACGCATCAATATATCGATCGAAATTGTTGTACGATCCATTTATTTGCATTTGTTCACTTGACTGGCCAAATTATTCACTTAAGTATTAAGATATACAATATTGTATACCATTTGTATATTTTTCTTCTTGTTTGATATTAAAGAGTTAGCTTTGATACTTTAACACTTGACGGGCCTTTAGCAATATAATGTTTTTCTGTGGGTTATTGATTATTGATTTCATCAATTTAATGGGAAAGCATGAGATAGCCATAGACATAGGAACATAATAATATTTTTGGAAAAAAATATATGTCAAGGTCATTTAATATACGCTATATAAAATGGAAATTAACAGGCCCTAAAAATTTTTTTAAACTAGTAAGAAAAAAATAATTATTGATATTTCACGAATATTTTCGAAGGAATTGAGGGAGAAGAGAAAACTTTGCTTGTATACTTATGAATACTTTCCTTTGAATATTTCTCTTAAAATGCCGTTTGTGAATTATTCATTTGCCACAAGTACTTAATTTAACATACCTTTCTAAAATCATAATGATTTATTTTTAATGCATTTACTCATTTACTTGTATATTCAAATTGAATGCTTCTTTAATTTAATATAAATAAATCAAAATGTCAATGCCAAACGCATACTCAAACACGAATTGCGATGATGATAATGAAGCTAAATGACAATTTTTTTTGGGGATGTTATTGGTATGTATGTGCGTTGTTTCGTATTTAAATGTCAAACAAGTTTTTTTTTTTCTGAATATCCAAATTATCAATTGTTTTTTAATTAACAATTTATTTTAGAGAGGGATAATTTTACAAAATTTATTTTTCCGTGAAAATTTTATAAATATATGAAAGATTTTGAACTAAAAGATTTGAAATGTATATATGAAGACTGAAGAAAGCAAATGCAAACATAAACTGAAAACTATTCTAATCTCTTCAATCGTTTTACGACGAGGTAAAAAAAAGAAATATAACATTTCAAAACTATTTGAATTCTAACTATTTTCCAGCATTGAGGTGAAGAGTTAAGTTTTTCTCTTTGAGAGACCCACCACACGAAGTGTTTCTCTCACAGTTAACCAGTGTATGGAAAGGTGGCTCAAAATAAGTCGCAGGCATTTCTGGTATAGAGAGAGATAAAATTGGAGATCGCACCAAGGGTATGCCAACGTACCAATAACGATTATCAGACCATACCATTAGAGAAAAATACAATAAAAACCTAATCAATGTTGGTACTAATTTAAAACACCGCTATACAGGAGTAAAAATAAAATGTAAATAGATTTCCTTTTAACGTTTGGTCTTTGTAAACTCAGTGAAAATCTTGAAAGTAGTAACTTAAATGTCAGTGAAGCCATTAATTATGGTCACGGAAGTTTACTTCACCTTTTGCATAGCAATGGCACTCACAGTGCATTCATAATTACTGTAAAATATATTCTGACTCTAACAAGGACATTATGAATATCAATGGTTTTGAGCATTGCCTACACCCTCAAAAAAAATCGCTTCTTTAACATATGTTCCAAACATATTTTGCAGGAAGCACATATATTATTGCATACTGCCGAAACATTAATATGTTTGTTTTATGTGAACATATTATATGTTTGGAAGCATTTTGAGCCAAAAATATTATATGCTTGGAAGAATTTTTCCCAAACACGATTGTGCATTCCCTAACATACTCGTAATTTTCACTTCCACGAAATTTTTTAGTTATTGGCACCTTTCTCTGTAATACAAATAATGTTGAAGAAATTATTCACTTTTATAATTTTTTGTAAATTTTACCTTTCGCCTGCACGGAGAATCGAACCGAGGACCATACAGTTTGTAAGCCAACACACTATCCACTGGGCTACGTAGCTGTTATAGTCACCAGTAGATAATTATCGTTTTAAGTTACATTTATATAGCATAGTTTGCAGCGCCCACGAGCCCATGCAAACATAACATTATTTAACAGAAACATACATTTGTTTGCCACGTGGAGCAGTGGTTAGCATGTCTGCCTTGCATGCAAAGGGTCGTGGGTTCAATCCCTGCTCCGATCGATTTTTTTTTTTTTTTTTTTTTTTAATTTACACATTCATATTTATACTATATTAATTTTTTTAAATGAAACATCGAAATGTGCGTTATTAAAGATTTATAGTCAGTAACAGTGCTTGATATAAACGAAATTGAATGATTTTTGGATAAAATATAATTTTTTTTTTGCAAAAATAACAATCTTGTAATAAAAAACTGTTTTTGTACAAAACTTTAAAATTTGGAAGGAATTCAAAAACTAACAAAAGAAGAACGTGGAGTCGAGTATAAACATACATACATAATTTTATAATATAAACATAAATTTATTTAGGAGTGAACAGTTTTTTACTAGCATTTAACACCATCGCTCTAAAATTCCTTTTATTTTTCTTTAATAATTCATTTTAAAGAAAATAAACTTTTTAAATTGTTTTAGCTGTAAAAGTCGAACTTAATGCCAGCTTTTATATTTGATGGTGTCCGTCAACTCCTCGTGGACTACTTTTTAATAAAGTGAAACTAAACTTTGTTTTTTTACATTTTACTGTGTAATTTTTCACTATTTCCTCCTTATTTCATTTTACCGTCCCAACTCTAAAAAGAGTATAGTGCCCTTTCGATATTTTTATGAAGACCCCTGATTTCTTTTAACGAACCAAGAAAAAAATAATGCCAAAATGATAAACAAAACACATGTCCACACATACATAAAATGCTGCTCTCAAGGCGAAAACATAAGCTGTTTGTTTTTCAAATGTCTATTCTCTTGGTTCAGAATGTATATTCTCTTTATTCAAATTAATTAATATTTAGACTTAAACATATCAAATTTTTGGCCTTATCATAAAACAGTTTTCCGAAACAACATACAAGCGGTTTCACAGAAATTGTTCTCTTTTGACTCTTTTGCTGTGTTATATTGATATCTTTCGTCAACTCTCCCGGTTTCCATCTCTATTTCTCTCTATACTCTCTCTGTCGCTTTGAATAAAATATCACAACATATGTATGTTTAGTTGAAATTTGTAAATTTATATATGTTTGTATTCACACATATGATTTTTATGAAACATTCATGCCCCAAACATAATATATTCTAACATATTAACATAGATGTCCCAAACATTTAATGTTAGTTTAGGAAAATTACATGTTCGCACTTAAATATATTGTGGTTTAAAATCGTGCCCGAAACACATTTTGTTTATATAGGAACATATGAAAAACATATTTTTCTAACAGTGTACATACCCATAATATCTGCCAAAATATTTCATCTTTGAAACAACAATAATACTCTCTTAGTTGCTTCATAAAGGCTTTACTAATGCGGAGAGTAATCAATCACTACTTGTAAATCACCTACTTGTATGTGATTAATGTAATATGGGTGTAGATGTGTTTGTATCTCTGCATCTGCCTCAGTATGTGGGTATTTGCGTAAAATATCTATCCCAACGCCTCTGCAGGTTTTAGTTTTAACGGCTGACAGAGCAAATATTCGGAAACAGTGTTGAGAAAATCTGTCCGCTATTTTAACCGCCAGTAGAATTTCTTAATATCTTACCAATGCTTTGAGTAGCTTAGGATTAAGTAACATTGGGCAAGAGATATTTCATTTGGCTGTTTTTTTATTTGGAGTTCATCAAATGTCAGGCATATTTGAGCGATTGACGTACGCATATGAATAAGTCTTGTAACACTTTTCTGACGCGTTTTTTGGTATTTCATTTAGTTTTTTTCATAATGCTAGACAACTTCTTAGTTTCGGATTTCCAAACATTTGTCTATGTCCAAAACGTCAAATGATTTGGCGATTATTTGTATGACTTTTTTTTTATAGTATGACAAACATTTATGTGTGTGTGTGTGTAATGAAAAGAGTTGGAGAGTCTACGTCTCATTTGCCATGAAGAGGCCAGAAAATCGTGATATTTTTCAAACAACTCTACAAAAGACAGGGGGCGTTCACACCATTGAACTAAACAACTAATCTGCCATAAAAATATAATTCACTTAGGCCTGATGTCAGTTTTCATAACATGTTAACCCAAAAAAACAATCCCAGCGGTTAATATGGCTTCAAAGATTTTTGACATTTTCCCAAAATACAAAAAAAAAGTCTGAACTGATGCTCTCCATGACCCAAAGATATTTGATATATACCGGACACACACGGGCCCGTGCACATGATTTAACGGTTTCGCTTTTGTTGTTCGATCCATAATTAAAACCACATTTACTTTGGATCACAAACAATAGCTTCCGCCTTAAATTATGGATGTCTGTCTGGCACATTACCTACTGCCACCACCAACTGTAGGATCTACTGATAAGTGAGTGATGACGATATTAGTTGAGCGAATCCCCAAAACCATCAGTATAAAGTCTAGAGTAAGGAAAGCAAATTACTGCTAATCTAACCTTAACCCAATCGATGAGACGTGCGGTGCGACATATAATCATGCGTTGATGTGGCAAACTCACACGCACACCCAAAATAAAGCTTAGTGGTATTTTGGGGGGGATTAATTGCAATGAAATAACCACAAAAACGACCAGACTTTTAACACGCCCTTTAACAATAGAAACTACTTTACCGGCTAGCCATAGTCGCCATGGCTATGGAGGATGGTTGGGCGGACGGACAGTCAATGAGTAAACCACAACCATAGAAACCTATACACTTTACCGTGTTATACGCCTTGTCAGTCAGTCTGTTGTTTAGTCTCTGTCACTCAATTTAGTGGGTTTGTATGATGGTTGGTGCCACCTAAGGTTAGAACTGGCATTTTGATGAAATTTCATGTTTGAGAGAAACCACAAACATGGAGTGTGTGCCCCGCTTGAGAGTCTTCGAAGACTTGCTTATTGTTTGACACTTCATTAATTAAATGAAGCTGTCAAAATGTTTAATGTCTCTTGGAAACCACTCATTCCACCGAAATCTAATTCACCTAGAATTTTTGTTTTATGCAAATTTATTACTTGATCCCATGGAATATCAATCGAATTTGTTATGGATTGCTTGCTGATTAAAATTCTATGATTGGTGATTTGAGGGGGGTTTTGATTTCAAGGCTTTCTGGCACATCGCTTTATATTTCTGTGTGTTTGTTTATGCAATCACCTGCCTGGTTATCACTATGGGATATATGGTATCAGATTTTAGAGGAGATAATATTTGATAAAATTGAAAAAAGGCTCGTTGCAATAGAAAATTGATGTGTGCAAAAAAGAAACATATTTTAGATCTTTAACAATTACTATATTGACGACTTAGATCTTGGTGTAAGGATTTTAGAAATGTTTTACAGCCAGGATGGAGAAGGAACATTTTATGATAATGAAGGGTTTATACATAAACTTAAATGGATGCCACAAATATAGCATAACTTTATCATACCTGATGAACAAGAAATTTTTCAAATGATCGTCGAAACTTTTTTCCATGTAGTACTACATATATAAAAATACTCAATTATCAGATATCACATCATTGGATTTAATTGCTACTTACACACAAAGTCGGTTAACATCAAAGATGTTCAAAGAAATTAAATTAATTGCCCCTCATGGCTTTTGTAAAGAAGAAATACTTCAACCCATAGTGCATCACATTACAAATTGATTGGATGATCAAAGAAGCGTGGCTAAAACTATGATGGTGATGATTGCTTTCAAAATGCTTTGGCAATAGTGTAACCGATTTAAAGATTTTCAAGATACACACAAAATAGTTTTGTGGTTAGGGTTTGCCAAATGTCATCTACGCAAATGCGTTTTTGCTTTGAAAAAGAAACCAAAAAATAATAGCTTAAAAAATCTTTGTATAAAATTGTTGATAGACCAGTCATGGCAAAATGAGAAAAAGCAACAAATTAATTTACATATTCATTAGAAAACAGAAAAAAAACCTAGACATATATAATAAAAAATCTCAATAAAAGCGAATTGCCAATATCAGCTGAGTAGATAAAAAGAAGAAGACTACAAATTGAGTGCAGTATGACATTTAGCAGTTAAAGATAAATTGGCCAGAAATAAAAAGCAAAGAAGTTTGTATTACAAATGAACCGGATCCTAGTCAGAGAAATAAATTTGCTAAATTTAATAACTAACTAGAAATTTCTGAAACGATATTACGAAGGGAGGCTAAGAGTTGTTTAGAATATTGAAAACAAGAAATATATTTTTTTTAATTATATTAAATAATATAACAAAATAGAAACAACAGTAATTTATCACTAATATGGACAATGTTTAACACAGAACAAGAAATACTGCACTTAAAGACTTCCGATTATTTGTATAAGATTAGAATTTTATTATTGCATTCTTTATCAATGATTTATTGGGTAAAATTGTTAAGACGATAGTGTTAATTAATGCAATTATAATTATCACAATATCAAAATTTTTAGATAAACAAATTTTATGTTTGAAGTTTCCACATTTCATTTTATTCTATTACTTGCTCTATTTGGGAATGTTATTTGTTTTAATAATAAATTTAAAAACTTGTTTTGTGAGTACAACTTTGTAACGAAAGCGCTTGGAGAATTTTTCATCTTAGACAAGGTCATTTATAAGGCATTTTTATAGCCTCAGAAAAGATCTAACAGAACATAATACAAAATTCCAAGAAATATTTCTATAAGCAAATATATAAAAAACTTGTTCTCAAAAAACGTAAACAGAAACAATGTTAATTGTGTCTTGAATTAAATCATAGTTTAAGGAGAAACCAATTTATATAATAGTTTGATATGTGATCAAATGGGAATTCATTTTGAAATAAACTAGTTTTTGTTGTGAAAAAGTATTTTATATGTATATATTTTAGAGATAATTTCAAAACTTCTTATTTCTTTTAAATTAATTATATATTTTTTCTATCTTTTCTTCATTTGACAGGCCATCGCTTGCATTTTAGTGCAGAGCGCTATTTCTGTTAAATTAGATTCAGAAAATCGTCGTCTCATTCTTGACATTAAAGATCAAAAGACGACGAATAAGCAATATTATTCGTCAAACTTTGACACAAGTAAGTAAAAATAGTTCGTTTTTTTTCTATTTTAACTAAATGATATATTCAAACATTACCGTCACCAAAATCCCCAACATCCATCCCTACCCTAAAAATTAATACAATCCCTTCATAAAATCAAATTTTATATTTCCCTCATAAATGATCATAACAAAATTTTGTTTTCTTTTTTTAGTAGAGAAAAAAATTAAAATAATTAGAAAACCCAAATGTTTTGTTTCGTAGATATATTATTCACTTCTAGTCTTTGCTCTCTATCTCTATAGATTTTATGTAACCACCTCTATCCTCTAATATATGTTTTGTCATTAATAAATGAAAACCCCTCAAATCCCTAAAGATCCCTCAAATAACCTTGTATAAAAGATTAAACGCCTTAACGTACATTTTCCCCTCTTTTTATATACGATTTTATTATTTTCATTTTCTTGTTATTCTATTTAGAAGTTTGGCATTTTTATAAACTATTTTAACCATTCATCATGATTTTAATAAATATCGAGAAAAAGTAGTAATTTATGCGTTCGAATAAATATTTAAATATATTAGTTAAAATATTTCCTTTATCATTTGAAAGTAGTATGTGTTCTCACATAATTTGTCTTTAATGCAAATGCGTGTCCTTAATAATAACAAAACTTTTGGGGTGAGAGAGATAATTCTCCACACATAATCATCCATATCGTAGTTGATTCTGTAGTAGAGTTTGTTTGTCTGTTTGTACTAGAAAACAAAAATTACATACATAGAGCCTATGTAAATGTAGACCGCCAATACGCTCTCCATATACTACACACACAACCACAAATTTCGAATATCAAAATATTTTAAACAATCTTCAACAGCAACAAAATTAAAATAACAGTTTTTTTCTAACCTGTAGCTTCACTACTAAACAAACGATAGAAAAAAATCATAAAAAATTTGAAAACCATTCAGCAGCAAAAAAACATTTACCAATAAACAACCAAATAAAAGCGCAAGCAAGCAAATAAAACGCTGTAGTGTAATCAATCTCAGTTATCAACCGTAATCGTCCATCTCCAAACTGATCGCCACAGATCGACTCGACTTGTAAATATATCCCCCTCCAACAGCTCTCCACCCACAAAATCTCCACAAACCAAAAAACAACTTGCCAGTATAATCAAACAAGCCAAACACTCTCCTCTCTCACTGTCTATTATTCTTACTCCTCCTATACTCTCACTCTCTGTCTTTAGTATTGTATTGTATATTTGTATGTATAATTTGTATGTCAGTGGAAGTTCTTAGTATTCGTACATAAACAAAAGCTTCGCATACTCATCTCCTATTCCTATTCCTCCCACACAAAATTCCTTTATTCCTTACTCCAACACCCACCTCCCTACCTTTTCTTACTACAACTATCGTCGTAATATGAATTATCAAGCACCTTGAGCTTAAAGAAGATCCTTCACACTTACGCTTGTATTAAGAGTTGCTTATCACCAAATATAATTAAAGAAAACACAATTGTAAAAATTAAAATATATCACGATGTATACCTATAGATTCATTCGGATAAAATAATTTCGGTTAAATGTATTGTGAAGCCTGAGTGAAGGATCTAATGAGCTCATATCAAATGTCTTCAGTATGCTGGATATACAGTGAACCCACCTCAAACACCCGGTATGAAATAAACCACTGAAGAAGCCTAAAAAAACACCCATAAATATTGTCTCTCGTGTGAAAAGAGAGTGCTATGCTCTTCAATTATCCCTTATCATTCTCTTAAACAAATTTCCCCATGTATCCTTATCCCAACGAAACCTAGTGCTTCCCTACCTTTCATAAAAGAATCCTTTATGCGAGCAGTGTTTTTCTCTTAATTTTTTTCAACCCCTTTTTTCTATATCCCTTAAGGTTAGATTAGTTTAGGTATTTAAATTTTTTGTTGTCATAGAAATTTCTAGGAATTGTGTCATGTATATACATAGGTTTTAATTTTATTACACTTGTAAATCCCAAACTTTTACACAATTTATCTAACTACTCCTCCAATCAAACAAAACAAAAAATCGAAAACATCCATGTACTTTTCAACACAATGTATCGCCTTAAGGCGCCTATCGTTACGGTTATGATATTGACAAGACTGGTAATTTCCATCATGAGACCCGTGGTCCTGATGGCGTTACATACGGCTGTTATGGTCACATTGATCCCTACAAAGTCCTGCGCGCTACCCACTATGTGGCCGATGCTCACGGCTACCGCACTGTAACACCTATGGAGCCTGTCGTTACCTATCCTCCCACCGACGATCCCAATGTTAAGTCTACTGGCGTACTCCTGCAATGGGATGAATTGTATTTCCCAATTGGTTGTGGGAAATTTGAGGGTGGCGTGAGACCAAATATACCTTTGATCTTCATCGAACAAGTACGTTCTGGACCACCCTCCTTTGGCAAAAAGGGAGAGGAGCATTCAATTAACAGAAACATGAAAAATATTTTTAAACTGCATACTGTCTTCTAGAATGGACAAAACACCGTTAAACCCGGATTCTCGAATACACCTGCTTTGGTATTTAAGGGTTCTGACCAGAAAAGTCCTCAAATTCACCGTTATGGTGATAATGGCAGAGGCAAGGGCCCTAGCCCCGCAGGTGCTGGCGGTACTGGTTTATTTGATACTGGCAAAGGACATACATTCGATCGCGCTCCCGGTGTACAGGCACCCTCGTCACATTCTGTGGCCGCTTTGAGGCCTGGTAACGATGGAAACTACAGTGAGCTAATATACAATTGCACAACATCAATGTGGTGACAAGATCTAGATCACCAACATTTGCTTGTGTTTCAGATGGAGGATCACCTGCATCGGCGCCCTACATTCATGTGTCTGGAGCTCAGGGAGGACATGGTGGATTTGGTGGTAATGGTGGTGGTGGAGGTTACGGAGGCAATGGTGGCTATGGAGGAAACGGTCCCAATGGGCCAAACGGTTCTCGTGGTCCTCCCGGACCATCTGGTCCTTCCGGCCCCCATGGTCCACCAGGTCCCAATGGTCCACCAGGTCCTCCTGGCCCAACAGGAAACGGACAAGGCTCGGGATCGGGAACCCCAGGAAAACACGGTCACAACGAGGGACATGGCAGTGGAGACTTGAGCGGCAGTATTCCAGCATACAGTCATCAGGAGGGACAGACGGCGACCGGTTTTCCTGGGGCCATCGGATACACAGAAGGTTAGCACAAGTTCTGCAAAAGCTTTATGCGATATAGAAAGAAATCGGAGCTTGGACACGCAACTACGCTTTCGGAATATAGCCACGCCAATTACGAACAGACTACGTAATGTACAATGTACGATTTTATGATTAGGGTCATTAGAGACATTTGTTTGTTTGAGTTCTAGGAATAAGAAATGCTTTAAGAATGCTTGCCGTGAATCCTGGATTATATGTACCCACCTACATGTTCTAACTAACAGCGAAGCACCACCAGCACACACACTCAATTCTATTCATTCATTATCTCTCCCGATACCCAACCTGTCCCAAAAAATAAACCTGTATTCCTTTCCAAATCCAAAATCTAAAACCAAGCTTCCCACATTCCCCAACCCAATTTCCTCCACACTAACCACAAAAAGTATACACATATATATATAATCAAACAAATCAAAATCTAACCGCAGCCGGACGCTACCTATCTATCTGCATATATATACTTCTATATAGTATAAACATAACGAACAAATATCGACCCACCAATATATGGCAATGTACTCTTGTATTTATTCGAAAGCGATTGCGATGCAAAACAAAATAAGAAAGCAGTTATTTCGAGCAGTGTGTATCCAAGCTCCAGATTTATAACTGTAAAACAATGAACAAAAATGTATTTCTATTTATTATTATAAGTACAAATAAAATGTATGTACTCTCAGTATATTTCTCTCTCGATATGAGTATTTTGATACTCAATTATAATGTACTCAAATCCAGTTATTTTAAGAACTTTTTTGTTTTATTTTCAGCTTTGAGAACAGAATTTAATTGTAAAACTCAATGACGAAAAAAATCACTGTATAGGGGACCAAAGAAACTCGTTATACATAGACTCAAATATATTAGTTGTCTCAGCTAGGGAATATTCAGGCACTGCAACAATACTTTTTTTTGTTTTTGCTCAAGCACACTCTTGCATATGAATACCGTTTTACCACTCTTCTTTTTCTCACTCTCTCTCTATATATATACATTATATATGTATCTATTTCTACTGTCTCTTTTACTGTCTATCAATCTTTATCTGCAAATGCAATATATTTTATCGATGGAATATATTATCGATATTTGGGATATACTCTTTCACTCTCCACTCTCCTGTGTTTTCTCAGCCTGATGTCACGTTTTTTTTAATGTTTCGTTGGCACAAAAGTATCATATGTTTATCTTCAAAGCACTTGAGGTCCTGATTTCGCACAAATAAAAAAACACAAAACCCATGAGCTTCTTCACTGATCTCTTAAAAATACACTCATACACATACATACTCCCACCACCAGCACACTTTCTAAGGCACCAGATTAAAGAGCACTCGATTATATGGAGTGATCCTATGTTTACCTCTATTTCTCTCTATCGACTTCTCCTTTCTCATTGTCTCATTCTCAACCATTATCATCTCTCATCATGGTGTTGGAAGCCTTTGAAGGACTTGTATTAATATATAAGCATTTGATAATAAAACAAGGGAAGGTAATATCATTAACATATTTTTGTTTGGTTTTTGTTGGCTTTTTGGTGATGGCTAGTAGCTTACGCTTATGGCTTTATTAGTAAATACTTATTTATTGAGTATTCTAAAATAATATTCGATTTAACGACGATGACTATTAATTTGTTCCCACCTCAGTTGTAGTAGTACTTAATCACATCACAGTTAGTTGTGAGTTAGTTATGTATGTAGTTACTTATCTAGAGTAGTTGATAGTTGAGTACCCAAATAACTATTGACCCCACCCCAAACACTTTGTCGTATTCACCCTAACCATGGCAATGTATTAATGTGATTTTTCCCCGTTTCTTTCTTTTATTGCCATTTGTGCATTTCCCCAATTTTAGGAAATGGTAATTATGAAGATGGAAGATATAAAGGTAAGTTTATCGAAAAATACACATTCTGGGTGAAAATGATGAGTAATATATCGCTGTATTTCGTTTACAGGAATTCAAGAGGGTAAATACTATCATGACAATTCTGGTAAATATGTACACATTGAAGGCCCAACTGGTCCACCAGCCCCACCATACGTGCACATAAGAGGACCTGATGGTGGTTTCGGTGGTAACGGCGGTGTAGGAGGACGTGGCGGAGGAGGCGGTGTAGGCCCAGGCGGTCCAGGAGGACCAAAGGGCCCAGGCGGTCCAAAGGGCCCACCCGGTAAATAGAAATAAAATGTGAAATTATTTTCAGAACTAACGATAACAATACCAATTGCTTTGTCCCATTTCCATAGGACCACCCGGACCACCAGGCCCACCTGGACCACCAGGACCTAAAGGACCCACTAAACCAGGCCCAGGCGGACCATACGGACCACCAGGACCCCCTGGACCTCCAGGACCCGATAGACCAGGACCATATGGACCACCTGGACCACCCGGACCTCCAGGCCCCACCAGACCAGGACCCCCAGGACCTCCAGGCCCCACCAGGCCAGGACCCCCAGGACCTCCAGGCCCAACAAGACCAGGACCTCCAGGACCTCCAGGCCCAACAAGACCAGGACCTCCAGGCCCATCACCATCAAACAAGGAATATCTTCCACCCAAGCCAGAAGATCCCAAATTCTCAACATACCAGAACAATGGCTATTTGCCACCAAAGGGTAACATTCCAAATAATATTAAAAAATTCGACTCATATTCTGTAGATGTAGTAGCTCCACCACCAACGAATACCAATAAGCAGACGACATCTTTTGTGTCCAATTATACACCAAATCAATATGATAATGACAAGACACAAAAGAAGGTCTCAAGCATCACTTCCACAAGCACCAAAACTTCTACTTCTTCTAGTACATCCACAAGTAGTAATAAGCCTAGTAGACCAAATCAAAATAATTACGATGAAAAAACCTTTAATCAAGTACTAACATATATTCCTCCTTCTTCTTCCAATCCCTCTCCCACACCATTCCAAAATCAACAACAAATCCAACCAAAAATTCCCACTTCCAATCAATTTGGCAACATCAAGGTCCAGCAAAACGCTACTGATAAGGACAAATACTCTAAGACCCACACAACAACAACGACGACGACAACAACCACAACCAATCAAAATTACGGTAATAACAAAAATTCAGGTTTGATTAACGAAAAGACGTATGTGACATCTACTAAACCCATCACCAATACGAATACATATACCACAAATACCAATACAAACAGGGACAGTGGAAAAGTGACCACATTGACGACGACAACGACAACGAACGCAAATAAAAACACTGGTTATATCGCTCCACAAACAGGAGGCTATGAAAAGGTAGTTACCACTTCCACTTCTAGTGGTAGTGGAGGCGGCGGTGCTACGGTCAATGGTAAAGTCTCTACCACTACGACCACATTCAATACAAATACCAATAGCTTCCCCGGCCAGGGTTTCCGAAAGGACACAGTTGTGGAAAAGGTTACCGGTAATTATATAGCCAACAGTGGTTATATAAACCGGGCACCTGAACAAAAGACCCAGACGTACACACAGACCCAGACGACGACCGCAAACAAAACCCCAACTTCATCGTCGACCTTTACACAAACACCCACTGTAACTGTTACAAACATTCCCAGCTCAGGTGGCTATATCAACAGAAGCCCCGAGCAAAAAACCCAAACTTATACACAAACATCCAAAGTAACAGAGGCCAAGACCTCGACAGTGGTTCAGAACAACAATCGGGGTACGGAACAAAAGACCCAGACCTATACACAAACTCCTGCAGTCACGGTGACCAAGACAACTACGACACAGACTCAAAACTATAATCGTGTACCGGAACAAAAGACCACCACATATACCACCACACAGACTGTCAACAAGACACCCACACTACAGACACAGAACGTCATAACCAATACCAATAGCTATAAAACACAACAGAATGTAACACCACGTCCCACTTCTCCCCCGTTTATTAAACAGACCACAGATAACTACTGTCCGTGCCTCGCTGATAAGGCTCATTCATCAACATCCTCCACTTCCTATCCTTCCAATCCTACCAAAACCACATCCTCCTTCAGCACAAACACCAACAGCAATCAATTCCAACAGCAATTCAGTACTACCGGCGGATTCGCTGGCCAGACTTACTTTGGTGGTATAATGAACTCCATGGCTCTTCTGCAACAAATACCCGTTGTTCCTCAAGTGCCCGGATATCCGGCCTTCTATCCACCGGATAAGATCCCTAAGGGTGCCATTGTGGCATTTATGCCAGTCATCATATTGCCCGAAGCAGCCCATGCCAATTGCCAAGAGAACTCTAACAAACAGTCATTCGATCCCCTTCCCTTGGGCGTCCAACCGGCCCCCATACCCTTCGGTTCTAGTTTGAATTCCATTTTCCCCACAGGGGCCAAAAAGGACCAGTGTATGTGCCCTTGCTCATGTACCCAAAATATTCCAGATCACAGCCATAAAAAGCGTGATACTGCAGCCGATGATGTACCATCGCAACCAATCACTGAAACTAAAACCGAAGAAATTGGATCGAATGCACAAGCGAGTAATAACGGTGGTGAAAACGAAGTGGCAGTGCCAGCATTAATTGAAAAGGTTGAAAAGGATTCCAAGACCGAAACTCTGTCCGAGAGTGGTGGTGGCGACCAACATGTTACAGCAGAGACCACAGCCACAAACGATACGACAATAAAAACAGAAACGACCGATTAACCCATACTGCCATGTTTGGGCATTAATCGTTGCCGAAGACGACCTAAAAAAGAAAATCGACATTTGAGTGAAGTTCCCGTTCACTGAACTCCTTCCAAATCCTGATACTCCCGTCTTCCTTAATCCCGTATCCTGTCAAACGTAACTGGTCATTCGCACACCCACATACCCCCATTCTCTCAGCACTCCATCCAGTATTGCGAGACAGTAGCCAGATCCTGTTATCCCACTTGGTCCTGCTCCCGAATCCAATCCTCACCCAAATCCCGAGAGATCCCGTACTAACTCAAATGTAATCAATAAAAGAAACAGTTAAGAAAATCATACTCACATGTAATCGCTCGCCTTGTGTAAATGTTCTCTTGTTTTTTTAATTTAACCATCATCAATTATTATTATTTTTGTTTTATTATTATTTTATTAAAATTTGTTACTAAATCTATTAAGTACTCGACGATTGAGAAAGAAAAGAAAAAAAAAATACAAAGATAAAAAACAACAACGAACCAAGTATACCAGCCAGCGTAAATGTTCAACGAATGAGCCGTAGTTGGCCACGAACCATTCAAGGTCAATTGGCCAATTATCGCCGCCGACAACCGCCATTGAGAAGGAGATTCTAGCTACTATCATTCTGTGCCTATCCTACCAATTATCGTATTTAAAAATTGTGAAATGTTGTTCATTATTGTCTACGTAATTGTATTTTTAAATATTATTTTTATTTTGTTTTATTATCATTATCATTTCATTTTTTTTTTAATTTCTAGTTCATAGTTTTTATTTAATGCAAAACAACAAAAAATCAAATATGCAAAAATACTTCATTAATAATGAAAGCGCAAAATCTTTTTGTTAATTTTTAAGAAAAAAAGATCCTTTTCTTTCCTAAAACGAAAAAATAAAAAACCCCCAAAAAAATAAATAAATTTTGTGAAAAATTTAAAAACAATATAAACAAATGTCGTTTCATTTTAGTTGAAAGGAAAACTTCTTAATAGTTAAAATAAATAGATAATTCCAATTTCCTTATAATTGGCATAGAAATAAGAAAATAACTAAAATCAGTTATCGAAGTTATCACTGAGTTAACACTCTAATGCCCAAGACGCCTTTGCTCTATGGGCGAAATCATGTTTTTAGCGGCAAAAATACTTCCCACCAAGTAAGCTTCACAAAATTTGGTGAGTAGATTTGTAGTTATAAACAAGTATATACGGCCGTAAGTTCGGCCAGGCCGAAGCTTATGTACCCTCCATCATGGATTGCGTAGAAACTTCTTCTAAACACTGCCATCCACAATCGAATTACTTAAGTTGCGGTAACGCTTGCCGATGGCAAGGTATTTTAAAACCTCCTAACACCATCTTCTAAATTGTATGTAAGTCCATACGTGGTATATATTAAATCACAAAAGATCGATCCAATACGTATATAATTCAGTTTGACAAAGTAGACATAACATTTTGACAAAATTTTCTACAGAAATAAAATTTTAAATAAATTTTCTATAGAAATAAAATTTTCACAAAATTTTCTATAGAAATAAAAATTTTGACAAAATATTCTATAGAAAGAAAATTTTGACAAAAATTTCTACAGAAATAAAATGTTAACAAAATTTTCTATAGAAATAAACTTTTGACAAAATTTTCTATAGAAATAAAATCTTGGTAGATTATTTGTGGCTCGAGTGGCAACCATGATTATGAACCGAATAAAATTTGAACAACATTTTCTATAGAAATAAAATTTTGAAAATTATGAAAATCTTATTATGAACCGAATAAAATTTTAACAAAATTTTCTATAGAAATAAAATTTTGGTAGATTATTTTTGGCTCTAGTGGCAACCATGATTATGAACCGATGTGGACCAATTTTTGTGTGATTGGACCAATTTTGGTATGGTTGTTAGCGACCATATACTAACACCACGTTCCTAATTTGAACCGGATCGGATGAATTTTGCTCCTCCAAGAGGCTCCGGAGGTCAAATCTGGAGAACGTTTTATATGGGCTATATATAATTATGGACCGATATGGACCAATTCTGGCACGGTTGTTAAAGATCATATACTAACACCATGTTCCAAATTACAACCGGCTTGGATGAAATTTGCTTCTCTTGGAGACTTCACAAGCCAAATCTGGGGATCGGTTTATATGGGGGCTATATATAATTATGAACCGATGTGGACCAATTTTTGCATGGTTGTTAGAGACCATATACCAACATCATGTACCAAATTTCAGCCGGATCGGATGAAATTTGCTTCTCTTTGAGGCTCCGCAAGCCAAATCTGGGGATCGGTTTATATGGGGGCTATATATAATTAAGGACCGATATGGACCAATTTTTGCATGGTTGTTAGAGACCATATACCAACATCATGTACCAAATTTCAGCCGGATCGGATGAAATTTTCTTCTCTTTGAGGCTCCGCAAGCCAAATCTGGGGATCGGTTTATATGGGGGCTATATATGATTATGAACCGATGTGGACCAATTTTTGCATGGTTGTTAGGAACCATTTTACTTACACCATGTACCAAATTTCAGCCGGATCGGATGAAATTTGCTTCTCTTTTAGGCTCCGCAAGCCAAATCTGGGGATCGGTGAAACATGCTTCTGTTAGAGGCTCCACGAGCCAAATCTGGGGGTCCCTTTATATGGGGGCTATACGTAAAAGTGGACCGATATGGCCCATTTTCAATACCATCTGACCTACAACGATAACAACTACTTGTGCCAAGTTTCAAGTCGATAGCTTGTTTCGTTCGGAAGTTAGCGTGATTTCAACAGACGGACGGACGGACGGACGGACATGCTTAGATCGACTCAGAATTTCACCACGACCCAGAATATATATACTTTATGGGGTCTTAGAGCAATATCTCGATGTGTTACAAACGGAATGACAAAGTTAATATACCCCCATCCTATGATGGAGGGTATAAAAAAATATATATTTTAGAAAAAAAAGGGGGCCTTTTTAGAGTAATTGCTATAAATACCTCGAAAAATGGTGTTATTTGGTTTTGCATCATTCAGCAAAGTTGTAGCACTGGACTAGGCAAACAAAAATGCTGGATATACTAAGTCGGAAAAATTTCATCTTCATGCTGAAAAATGTCGAAAAATTACAATTTTTCACCGATTTTTTCAGTTTTCCTACTATAGCTCATGAACTATTGAAAATTTTACCAAACAATCAAGGTAAGAAATGTACCCTATATATTTATGAACAACTTTTTAGTTCACACAAAGTTCATACGATTACTTCTTAACAAAAATTTTTGCAATTTTAGTTGTTTTTTTTTTTGTTTGTTTTTGTAATCCAAGCCTTTTACAACGTTTAGTGACTTTCCGAGTAAATTGATGATTTTACACAAAATTCTGTGATGATTTCTTAGTCATATCCCACACACTGTAATGCCAGACTTTCCTAAGAACGGTTGAGTTTTAAATAAGGCTCCGACTTGTGGAAATATCGCCCGACTTGGCTAAATAATATATCGCAACCCAAACTTGACCAACTATCTTGGCGAGATCTAACCAATATCCTTGTAAAATCGCCACTGATGAGTAGCAAAAATTGTAAATATTACAAAAATTGTCCTATATCTCCAATACATATGTATCGCCTGATAAATTATAAATGCCCTTTTATACAATTACATTTAAATTTTTCTCGCTTCATAAAGGGTGACACGGTCAAAATTTGGTCAAGGGAAAACGCGGGTAAATCGGTGAAATCGTTTATTTAAAAAATCAAATTAAATTTCTTTTTCAAGTTCAATTAGTATAAAATTCAGGAAAAATATTCAGTTAGGCTTTCGCTTTTCCAAATCCGAATTGCCGGGCCTCACGCTTGACACCTGCCATCAGATTTTGTACAGCCACCTTGTCCACCTTCTTCGCCGCAGAAAGCCAGTTTGCCTTGAACTGCTGCTCGTCCTTAGCATTTTTTTGGTCTTCTTTAGGTTCCGCTTGACAATAGCCCAGTATTTCTCAATTGGACGGAGTTCTGGCGTGTTGGGAGGGTTCTTGTCCTTGGGAACCACCTGCACGTTGTTGGCGGCGCACCACTCGATGGCCTTTTTACCGTAATGGCAAGATGCCAAATCCGGCCAAAACAGTACGGAACAACCGTGTTTCTTCAGGAAAGGCAGCAGACGTTTATTCAAACACTCTTTCACGTAAATTTCTTGGTTGACAGTCCCGGAAGCTATGAAAATGCTGCTTTTCAAGCCACAGGTACAGATGGCTTGCCAAACCAGATATTTATTTGCGAACTTTGACAGTTTGATGTGCTTGAAAATATCTGCTACCTTTCCCCTTCCTTTTGCCGTATGAAACTCCTGTCCCGGAAGCTGCTTGTAGTCGGCTTTGACGTAGGTTTCGTCGTCCATTACCACGCAGTCAAACTTCGTCAGCATCGCCGTGTACAGCCTCCGGGATCGCGCTTTGGCCGTCGTATTTTGTTTATCATCGCGATTTGGAGTCACTACCTTCTTGTAAGTCTATAGTCCGGCTCGTGTTTTGGCTCGATACACGGTTGTAGACGATACACCCAGCTTATTTGCGGCATCTTGGAGAGAGAGGTTAGGGTTTCGCTTGAAACTACCGGCAACTCTCTTTGTCGTCTCAACGGCTTCCGGTTTTCGATTTCCCCCCGATCCGGACTTCCTGGCTGTCGACAAACGTTCCCCAAACACTTTAATTACATTTGTAACGGTTGATTTGGCAACTTTTAGCGATTTTGCCAGTTTTGCGTGCGAGTAGCTCGGATTTTCGCGATGCGCGATCAAAATTTTCATACGCTGCTCTTCTTGCTTGGACGGCATTTTGACAACTGAAGAGTGAATTCCAAAATCAAAATAGGAGCAACGTTCTACACACACACACCTTCAAAATGAGGGGTATTCAGGTTTTTTAAATGCAAAATTGAAAGAAATACGTCAAGTTTATATTGACCAAATTTTGACCGTATCACCCTTTATTTCCCATATTTATTATACCCTCCATCATAGGATGGGGGTATATTAACTTTGTCATTCCGTTTGTAACACATCAAAATATTGCTCTAAGACCCCATAAAGTATATATATTCTGGGTCGTGGTGAAATTCTGAGTCGATCTAAGCATGTCCGTCCGTCCGTCCGTCCGTCTGTTGAAATCACGCTAACTACCGAACGAAACAAGCTATCGACTTGAAACTTGGCACAAGTAGTTGTTATCGATGTAGGTCGGATGGTATTGAAAATGGGCCATATCGGTCCACTTTTACGTATAGCCCCCATATAAAGGGACCCTCTGATTTGGCTTGTGGAGCCTCTAACAGAAGCATATTTCATCCGATCCGGCTGAAATTTGGTACATGGTGTTAGTATATGGTCTTTAACAACCATGCGAAAATTGGTCCACATCGGTTCATAATTATATATAGCCCCCATATAAACCGATCTCCAGATTTGGCTTGCGGAGCCTAAAAGAGAAGCAAATTTCATCCGATCCGGCTGAAATTTGGTACATGGTGTTGATATATGGTCTCTAACAACCATGCAAAAATTGGTTTACATCGGTCCAGAATTATATATAGCCCCCATATAAACCGATCCCCAGATTTGGTTCGCGGAGCCTCAAAGAGAAGAAAATGTCATCCGACCCGGCTGAAATTTGGTACATGATGTTGGTATATGGTCTCTAACAACCATGCAAAAATTGGTCCACATCGGTTCATAATTATATATAGCCCCCATATAAACCGATCCCAGATTTGGCTTGTGGAGCCTCTAAGAGAAGCATATTTCATCCGATCCGGCTGAAATTTGGTATATGGTGTTGGTATATGGTCTCTAACAACCATGCAAAAATTGGTCCACATTGGTCCATAATTATATATAGCCCCCATATAAACCGATCCCCAGATTTGGCTTGTGGAGCCTCTAAGAGAAGCATATTGCATCCGATTCGGTTGTAATTTGGAACATGGTGTTAGTATATGATCTTTAACAACCGTGCCAGAATTGGTCCATATCGGTCCATAATTATATATAGCCCCCATATAAAACATTCTCCAGACTTGACCTCCGGAGCCTCTTGGAGGAGCAAAATTCATCCGATCCGGTTCAAATTAGGCACGTGGTGTTAGTATATGGTCGCTAACAACCATACCAAAATTGGTCCAATCACACAAAAATTGGTCCATATCGGTTCATAATCATGTTTGCCACTAGAGCCAAAAATAATCTAACAAAATTTTATTTCTATAGAAAATTTTGTCAAAATTTTATTTCTATAGAAAATTTTGTTAAAGTTTTATTCGGTTCATAGTAAAATTTGCATCATTGTCAAAATTTTATTTCTATAGAAAATTTTGTTCAAATTTTATTCGGTTCATAATCATGGTTGCCACTCGAGCCAAAAATAATCTACCAAGATTTTATTTCTATAGAAAATTTTATTTCTGTAGAAATTTTTGTCAAAATTTTTATTTCTGTAGAAAATTTTGTGAAAATTTTATTTCTATAGAAAATTTTGTTAAAATTTTATTTCTGTAGAAAATTTTGTCAAAATTTTATGTCTACTTTGTCAAACTGAATTATATACGTATTGGATCGATCTTTTTTGATTTAATATATACCACGTATGGACTTACATACAATTTGGAAGATGGTGTTAGTAGGTTTTAAGATACCTTGCCATCGGCAAGCGTTACCGAAACTTAAGTAATTCGATTGTGGATGGCAGTGTTTAGATGTAGTTTCTACGCAATCCATGATGGAGGGTACATAAGCTTCGGCCTGGCCGAACTTACGGCAGTATATACTTGTTTTTTTACTAACATTGTGTGTCATCCCAGGACGTTAACCGTTTTAAATGTTAATTCTAGAGATTTTGTAGAAGTATAAAAAAATTGTCTCCAAATCGGTTAAGATATAAATATTTATATATGGGAATATAAACATTCATAATAACTCCCAACAAATTGGAAGGAGTTGAGATGGTAACAAAAATTTTGGTCTACATAGTGGTGAAGGGTATAATATAGTCGGCCCCGCACGACTTTAGACTTTTCTTACTTGTTTACTATCAATATGTTCGTTAGTAAACCCCATCTAGAAAATATTAAATATCTAAAGTTGTAAATTTGACTTTTTGCCGCTAAAATCGCGATTTCATCCATAGTGCTTTTCTTCAATTAAATGGAAAGCTTTTACTGAAACCCGCTTTAAGACAACAATAATGCCTTTAATATAACGAGAACTTAGTTAAAACTATATAAGAGACATTACAGTATTTATTCGACTTTAACGTATCAATTTTGATCCCGAAATATTTTATCAGTTGACTGAAAAAAGGATTATTAATGCTTAATAGTTGATGCATTGAATATTCTTTACCGTGGAAGCCGATGCACACTGTGAATGGATCTGATCACCTCAAACCACATTCAAGAGCATACTATTTTATTTTCACGGGGAACATGGAACATTTTTGTCGCAAAAATATTGTTTTCTCGTTTGTCGAAATGATCTACATAATTTCCAAGAAAATATGTAATATGGTTGCAACATGTTGCTTATGATCGAACAGTAATGGAAACGTCGAAAATTCGAATTTACAATGTAATTTAGGTTAGGTTAGGTTAGGTTATGTGGCAGCCCGATGTATCAGGCTCACTTAGACTATTCAGTCCATTGTGATACCACAGTGGTGAACTTCTCTCTTATCACTGAGTACTGCCCGATTCCATGTTAAGCTCAGTGACAAGGGACCTCCTTTTTATAGCCGAGTCCGAACGGCGTTCCACATTCCAGTGAAACCACTTAGAGAAGCTTTGAAACCCTCAGAAATGTCACCAGCTTACTGAGGTGGGATAATCCACCGCTGAAAAACTTTTTGGTGTTCGGTCGTAGCAGGAATCGAATCCAAGACCTTGTGTATGCAAGGCGGGCATGCTAACCATTGCACCACGGTAGCTCCCATGTAATTTAGTTCATTTTATACGTTAAATTCATCAAAGTCAAAATCGCAAATGCGGAAAGTTGACTTTTTGAAACTTCTAAAATATCGAAGATGGACTTAATTTGAAAACAATCGGAAACACAAAACGGCAAAAATTCGATAAGTCGACATTTTCAAAGTTTAAAAACGGAGAAATCGAATATTTTCAGCCATAGTTTTGTCACTGTCACAATTTTAGGGAATTAGCTACACCCTCAAAAAAAAATCGCTTCTCTAACATATGTTCCAAACATATTTTGCAGGAATCACATATATTATTGGATACTGCCGAAACATTAATATGTTTGTTTTATGTGAACATATTATATGTTTGGAAGCATTTTGAGCCCAAAAATATTATATGCTTGGAAGAATTTGCCCCAAAGAAGATTGTGCTCATTCCCTCACATAATTTTCACTTCCACGAAATTTTTTAGTTCTTGGCACCCTTTTGTGTAATACAAATAATGTTGAAGAAATTATTCAATTTTTTAAATTTTACCTTTCGCCTGGACGGAGAATCGAACCGAGGACCATACAGTTTGTAAGCCGACACACTATCCACTGGGCTACGTAGCTGTTATAGTCACCAGTAGACAATTATCGTTATAAGTTACATTTATATAGCATAGTTTGCAGCGCCCACGAGCCCATGCAAACATAGCATTATTTAACAGAAACATACATTTGTTGGCCACGTGGAGCAGTGGTTAGCATGTCTGCCTTGAATGCAAAGGGTCGTGGGTTCAATCCCTGCTCCGACCGAACACCATTTTTTTTTCTTAATTTACACATTTGTACATAATTTCATTTTTTCCTTTAAGGCCGGTATTAAGTTGGCATTATCACTCTAAAATGGAAATGTTTTGCCTTTTACTTTTCTTTAATAATTCATTTTAAAGAAAATAATCTTTTTCAATTGTTTTAGCTGCAAAACTCGAACTTAATGTCCGTTTTCTACTTGAAGGTGTCCGTCAACTCCTCTTGGTCTATTCTCTTGGTTCCGAATGTCTATTCTCTTTACTCCGAATACTCATTCTAATATTCAAATTAAATAATATTTAGACTTAAGCATATTAAATTTTTGGCCTTATCATAAAACAGTTTTCCGAAACAACATACAAGCGGTTTCACAGAAATTGCTCCCTTTTGATTCTCTCGCTGTGTTATGTTGATACCTTTCGTCAACCCTCCCGGTTTCCATCTCTATACTCTCTCTCTCTCTCTGTCGCTCTCTGAATAAAATATCACAACATATATATGTCTACTCGAAATTTGTAAATTTATATACATTACATTCACACATATTATTTTTATGAAACATTCATGCCCCAAACATAATATATTCTAACATATTAACATATGTGTCCCAAATATTTAGTGTTAGTTTAGGAACATTAAATGCTTGCACTTAAATATATTGCGTTTAAAAATTGTGCCCGAAACACATTTTGTTTATATCGGAACATATGAAAAACATATTTTTCTAACAGTGTACGAATTGTGGTAGGGGTCTGGCTTTAATAAAGGGTGATTCTTTTGAGGTTAGGATTTTCATGCATTAGTATTTGACAGATCACGTGGGATTTCAGACATGGTGTCAAAGAGAAAGATGCTCAGTATGCTTTGACATTTCATCATGAATAGACGAACGATCTGCCAAAACGTCGAATTTTCAGTGAATGGGCCCTAGAAAAGTTGGCAGAAAATCCGCTTTTTTATCGACAAATTTTGTTCAGCGATGAGGCTCATTTCTGGTTGAATGGCTACGTAAATAAGCAAAATTGCCGCATTTGGAGTGAAGAGCAACCAGAAGCCGTTCAAGAACTGCCCATGCATCCCGAAAAATGCACTATTTGGTGTGGTTTGTACGCTGGTGGAATCATTGGACCGTATTTTTTCAAAGATGCTGTTGGACGCAACGTTACGGTGAATGGCGATCGCTATCGTTCGATGCTAACAAACTTTTTGTTGCCAAAAATGGAAGAACTGAACTTGGTTGACATGTGGTTTCAAGAAGATGGCGCTACATGCCACACAGCTCGCGATTCTATGGCCATTTTGAGGGAAAACTTCGGAGAACAATTCATCTCAAGAAATGGACCGGTAAGTTGGCCACCAAGATCATGCGATTTGACGCCTTTAGACTATTTTTTGTGGGGCTACGTCAAGTCTAAAGTCTACAGAAATAAGCCAGCAACTATTCCAGCTTTGGAAGACAACATTTCCGAAGAAATTCGGGCTATTCCGGCCGAAATGCTCGAAAAAGTTGCCCAAAATTGGACTTTCCGAATGGACCACCTAAGACGCAGCCGCGGTCAACATTTAAATGAAATTATCTTCAAAAAGTAAATGTCATGGACCAATCTAACGTTTCAAATAAAGAACCGATGAGATTTTGCAAATTTTATGCGTTTTTTTTTTTAAAAAGTTATCAAGCTCTTAACAAATCACCCTTTATTAAATCATTCTTATGTAGCAAATGCCTGATACAGATCAGCTGTCAAATCCGGGACATATATCTCGCCAGTTAGTAGCTGTGCTCAAGATTACATTTTTGTTGCATAATATGAGACATCGATCAATAAGTGTTTCAATCGATAATGTGACGGGTTTACTCGATAACGGATATAAGCAACTCATTTAAGAAAATTTAGCAAAACACTATGCCATTTTGGTAGTAAAAATTTTTCGTATAAGAAAAACGTTTGTAAAAAAGTTTTCTATACTACACAAAAGTGGAACTCATATTTTAAGACCTTGGAATCTTTGAGCTTATGACAATATATTTTTCAATGTACGCGTAATCCAACGAACTTGCTCTGACGAAGGTGAAAACTCTCCGACTGGAGAGGTGCTTTCACATAAAATACAGAAAAATTTGTCACTAACATTTTCTTATTGAATTAAAAAAAATATATATTTAAGTAACAACTTAACAAGATTTTTTTTTTTAAATTATAACAAAAATTAATAGTTGTAAAAATGAATTTTTTTACTGAAATACAAATATAACATTTCTTAGTCCGAAACAAAATCATACACCAACTGGGTACATTTTCCATTATATTAAAAGTTTGTGTGTGTGTGTGTGAGGAGTTTTTCATAAAAATTAAAACATATTCGATATATTTTAACTAAAGCATCAGTAGTATTATAATCGCCCTGTGTTTTGCTGATTACTTTATTCCATTAAAAATTCACATTGCTTTTGATAAGAATATAACTTGCAGTGATATTCTTTAGTCTTGGAACTCGAACGACCTGTTTCAAAAAAATAATTAAATAGCTCATTATAAAGCATCATCCTAGTGTATTGCTTTTATAATCCGTAGATGAATTTGTATTTATTTCAACTGAAATTGTGGACAAATATATTGCAGTATGATTACGTGATTGCCACTGATAAATTTACCAAAGCTACTGTGAATTGACAAATACATAGCTAATTTAAAAGACAATAACATTATTATATATTGTTTTATTTAACATTATCAACATGCCATAGGCGGCTTCATCTCCAAAAGGCTGATGTTGAAAACATATCGTTGTTGTTGACATATAATACCGGAGAAATTTTATGCAGGTAATCTTTGTATGGAATCAAATGCAGACGAGATCACAATGGGTCATAAACAACAAATAATTGTATTTGTGTGTATCACAACGACATCGAGGATTCGAATATAATTTTCATTTCGTTAAATTACGCAAAATTTCGAACGAATGTATGTATATTAGATATTGGCTCGCAATTTAACACAAATACTTTTTCCTGAGGAACGAATGTTTAGACAAACAAATTTTTCATTAAATGCTAAAAAGTCTTTGGACGTTTACTCATAATAATATTAATTTAATGTAAAAAAATACATTTTTCATTGTAAGTTTTAAATGCTTATAAAATATATAATTTGTTTTTCAATTTATAGACAATACAAATAGCCCTTGATAATGTCGACATACATCGACGAAACGTTGGGAAACATGTAATTAAAAATTGTTTTATTTACATCAATGCGCTAGGCCCCATTAGCTAAAGGAAAATTAAATGCTAAAAGTTTTATTTTAACGAAAATAGAAAAAGCAAAGAAAATAGTTGCAATGCTTGTCGTAAATTCGGTTTTTTTTCTCTAAAAAGAAAACACTTATAACAAAGGGAAATTCCAAATTTGTCCAAAATTTGGTTCCGTGTGTACACTAAAAAAATTACTTCGATCCCAAGATTGAGATCTTCTCTTAAGGAGTTTGGTATTGAGTCCAAGCCACAGATATCGCTAAAAACATCTACTAGGGGGCAATCTAGCTTTGAAACTACACCCAGAGAAGGAATATTATCACCCCAAACATATTTCAAGAAAAAAATTAATGTTATTTTCTTGCGACAAAAATGTTCCACGTTCACCGTCTAAAAATAATATTTTGCATATAACAGGTTGGCTGATAAGTCCCCGTTCTAACAAAGAAAAACACATTTTGTTGTCAAAATTCGTTTTTATTATTCAACATAGTTACCTTCAAGAGGAATACAACGATTATAACGACCTTCAAATATTTTGATACCATTTTGGTAGTACTCCTTCGGTTTTGCCTCAAAATAGGCCGCAGTTTCGGCGATCACCTCTTCATTGCAGCCAAATTTTTTCCCTGCGAGCATCCTTTTGAGGTCTGAGAACAAGAAAAAGTCGCTGGGGCCAGATCTGGAGAATACGGTGGGTGGGGAAGCAATTCGAAGCCCAATTCATGAGTTTTGGCCATCGTTCTCAATGACTTGTGGAACGGTGCGTTGTCTTGGTGGAACAACACTTTTTTCTTCTTCATATGGGGCTCCATATGACGCCATATAATATTCACTGTTGATGGTTTTTCCCTTCTCAAGATAATCGATAAAAATTATTCCATGCGCATCCCAAAAAACAGATGCCATTACTTTGCCAGCGGACTTTTGAGTCTTCACTCAAAAAAAGTGAACTCTCTATTTCACTAAAGCCATATTAACTATATATTAGTTCATAGAATCATTATGTTTGGAAAAGTTTATTTTAGTCAAATAATTTTTTGCGTATGTTAGTTAAATGAACTAAAAAACGGGAAAAAGTTATACACAAATAAAGCATAAAGATTTCCTAATTTCATATTTCTTACAAAATAGTTCATTATTTCTTTAAATTTGTAAATTTTACCAAAAATGTGTCCATCATGAACTTCGTATGTCACTAAAGACATTCTTGCAATTTTGAACTCCAAGATTTCTCTTAAAACTAAAAAATTTTCTTTAACTACTGAAAAAATTTAGTTATGTCTAATAAATTTTCTTGAATTTGTCGAAAAATATTTACTTATTTTTGCCATATCGGAGTGATGCCAGCGCTTGTAATACCGTTTAGTTAAAATTTTCCAAAAAAGTTCCAAATTTTCTAAAATTAATCGAAAGTTATCTTTCCTGGTGGGTTCATTGTTTTTTCAGTGTTTCCACGCTTCGGAGACGGTTCACCGGTCGCTGTCCACTCAGCCGACTGTCGATTGGACTCAGAAGTGTAGTGATGGAGCCATGTTTCATCCATTGTCACATATCGATGGAAAAACTCGGGTGTATTACGAGTTAACAGCTGCAAACACCGCTCAGAATCATCAACACGTTGTTGTTTTTGGTCAAATGTGAGCTCGCGCGGCACCCATTTTGCACAGAGCTTCCGCATATCCAAATATTGATGAATGATATGACCAACACATTCCTTTGATATCTTTAAGGCCTCTGCTATCTCGATCAACTTCATTTTACGCTCATTCAAAATCATTTTGTGGATTTTTTGATGTTTTCGTCGGTAACCACCTCTTTCGGGCGTCCACTGCGTTCACCGTCCTCCGTGCTCATTTCACCACGCTTGAATTTTGCATACCAATCAATTATTGTTGATTTCCCTGGGCCAGAGTCCGGAAACTCATTATCAAGCCAAGTTTTTGCTTCCACCGTATTTTTTCCCTTCAGAAAACAGTATTTTTTCAAAGCACGAAATTCCTTTTTTTCACAATAACAAAAGTTGCTTCACAAAAGATGCTCTATCTCACAAACTAATTGACTTACAGACGTCAAATTTTGACACGAATCATTTGAAGGAAAAATAATATGCATTTGATACTGGCGACGCCACACGGATGAAAAAGACTGTTTTTCATATGTTTGGCTATAAACATTATATGTTTGGAAAACAAATTTTTAAACACAATATTTTTGAGTGCAAGCATATAATGTTCATAAACTAGCATAACATGTTTGGGACATATATGTTAATATGTTAGAACATATTATGTTTGGGACATAAAATGTTTTTAAATATAATATGCTTGGATGCAAACATATATTAATTTAGAAATAGCCTATAAACATATATGTGTTTAGTAGCTTGGAGCGCTATTTAACAGGGAGCGATATTGAATTAAGTTGGTGGTTGTTGCTTGTTATTACAAAATTAACATTTTATTTTTCCTTGGGCAATTGATCAGCTACTTCTTTGATCCTTACAAACTGTGTGGTCCGCTGTTCGAATCTCCGTCCGGCAAAAGGTAAAATTAAAATAAAAAAATCATACAATTGAACAATTTCTTCTACAATGTTTGTATTACAGAAAAAGGTGCTAAGAACTAAAAAATCTCGTGGAAGTGAGAAAGATGTGGGGGAATATACAATTGGGCAGAAACAAAATTTTGAGCATTCAGGTCGAAAACCTATGTTGTTAGCACCTATATTACCTGTTTATTTTCATAATTCATAATGATTGTAAATATATAAATAAATAAATAAAATTTTGAGCACAATATTGTTTGGGAGAATTTTTTTAAGCATATAATATTTTTGGGTGCAAAATGCTTCCAAACATATTATATGTTCAAATAATAAAATATTGTTTTTTGGAAGACAACATTATTGAATTTGGATGCAAAAATACAAAATGTTTGGAAATTGACTACCCAAACATATATTGTTTAGACCAATATGCTTTCAAACATATTATATATGGAAGAGATCAAACATATAAATGTTTGGGCAATAGCCAAAAATGTATATGCTTGAAGCAAAATATGTTTGGGAGTATATGTTACAGAAGCGATTTTTTGTGAGCGTGCATCTATGTTCCATTATATCATTACATGTACTACGGTACACTATGTGTACTTCGTACAGACAATCAGTCTAAATGCGCATCACAGATGATATATGCATTTAAAAACAAAACGACTGAACGAAAACAACAAACACAATAATATCCCAGCAAAAAAAGAGTCGCCAAAAAAGTAATGAAAATGTTCTCTTTAGATCCGGAAGTGGTGCAAAATTGACGCAGAAGCGATGAATTTAACATGGACTTGTCATAGGAAGGAAGTCCTCCATTTCAACAGCCGTTGCGCTGAATTTGCATCACTTCTTTAGGTGTGATCCGAATTCAATGTTTTGGATGTAAATTAAAAAATTCTGTGATATTTTGTCAAATAAATAATTTTTATTATTTTTTATAATTTTTAATGGATTCTAACGATTGTCGGAAACGTTTGACCTCAAATATTTTCAAAAATTCACAATTTTTTCAGAATGGATTTGGCATTTTTTGGACGAAATTTAAATGATTTGTACCATTTTATGAATTCTTACTCTATTTTTAACCTATTTGAAACAAAAAAGTTAAAATTACACGCACAGAAAAACCATGTTTGGACATGGTTGCCGCATCCATTTAATGCTTATCTAGAGCATGTAATTGCAGCGAAAACCATGTATTTTGTCTTTGTAAAAATAGTTTTCGAGCGGAGAAAAATGTATGGTGGCAATAAGCATTTGAATGGTTATCAAATACCGCAAACATGTTCTATCATTTAAATGATAAAATTTGAGACCATTAAATTTATTTTACTTTTTTACAGGGAAAAAAGTATTTTTATAGGTTAAGTATAGATATGTCTAGAACCATTACATGGCCATGTACATCGTTTTGTTGACCATTTAATTTTTTTGCAGCGAAAAGAATTTTATAAAAACATTGAGCAGGTACACACGATTTTCATTTTGCGAGTCAGTCGTGTGTTGATTGTTTCTTGGAATGGACGGAGAATACGGATTTTCTGTGTTTTGTGTTAATTTATTTATTCATAAGTGGCACGTGGTTTTATGTGAACACAAAAAAGGAAAGTGTAATTGAAAAATATACCTGTTTTTTGTTCTGCATTTTGATATATGGTATAATTTATTTTTATTTGCAGTTACATGATGTCTGCGTTTGTACATTTGATGGGCACACGATGTAAATATGGAATGATTACTTATTGTTGAAATTGAAATAAAATAGTGTGTGTAAAAATATGTGATGTTTGCTTGCACGACATTATAAATACAAACAAACAATGAATTAGTATATAAATAAATAAAAACAAATAAATAAAGTTAATTTTGTGTTTTCTTTTCTCAAGTGGCGTCCTTTTTTCGACGATGAAAAAGTTTTTTCATAAAGATCAAAACATTTTAGGTTGTGACCATGTTCTTTTAACTAGAAGAAAAACATTTTGAATGAATACCATAACATTTTAAATCGTGACCATTGTCTTTTCATTCAAACAAAATTCTTTTTATCAATATAATAACATTTTAGATGAGGACAATTATATTTTTCTTAGAACCATGTTCATTGATCCAACATGGTTGCAGGTTAAAATGTTACATGGTCGCCGCAAAAATAGCTCCTATCATATTATTTTGCTCTTCGAATATGATTGTGACAATCATGTTTCTTCTCTGCCTGTACCCATTACAGGTATGAAAAAACCAAGTTATAAAAAATTTAATTAAAAAACTCCCTGAGCATCTTTGGGAGTGCATCTTCTGGAAGTGCTTTTAAAGTTGTGCCTTTGGAAGAACTTCCAAATTTTTTTGCTGGGATTTTGCTCTTGAAATATGTTTAGAGTGATCAAATTCCTTCTCTGCGTGTAGGCTCGATAAAATTAAAATTGTAATACAGATCTCATGTATCGAATTGTCATTCTCTCCTTCCGATATATTAACACATCTATTCATGTACAAAGAAATCTTGGCCTAAAAATCCAAATTACTACAGATACTTGAATGTAAAAGATGTTTTCCTCATTTCAAGATGCAAAATCCTCAAAATAAGTCTTATCTTATATATAGAAGGCTTTATTTTCTTTAATCCAAAGATACAATATCTCAGTTAATTTAAAAATAGTTTCTTTAATTCAAAAATGGGTTTCTTTACTTTAAGGACAGGAAAGAGCGTTATTTCGAATATTTCCTTATCAAAAAAGTTAACGTTGCATAATATTTTATATAAGGTTAAAATCTTTTTTAGTTCAGTTATTAGCGCACCGGCACGCCTTTTTTTCAACATATCCATGAGAAGAGTATCCTAGATAAAACACATAGAAATTGGTTCATGTGCACGCAGAGAAGGAATATGATCACCCCAACAATGTTTCAAGAGCATAATGTCGCTTTGTCACGGGAAACATGTAACATGTTTGTCAAAACTATGCTATTTATTGCGAAATTATATATCTGATTTCGGAAAGCATGTTATGTTTGACGAGAAAAGAATATTTTGCAATAAAAATGTTACATAGTCGCCGTGAAAAAGTAACATGGTGCTCTTCAAACATCTTTGAGGTAATCATATTCCTTCTCTGGGTGTGGGTTTGTCCTGAAGGACCTTGTAATAGTGGTCTCAGACCCGATAAAGTATAATATATCTATATTCTTGATCGTGGTAACATACGACACTCAAAACACAGTGATGCCACCACACGCAGAGAAGAAACATGATTGTCACGATCATATTCGAAAATCAAAATAATATGGTAGGAGCTATTTTTGCAGCGATCATGTTATATTTTCACCTGCAACCAAGTTGGCTCAACGGACATAGTTCTAAGGAAAATAAAATTGTCCTCATCTAAAATGTTATTATATTGATAAAAAGAATTGAATCAAAAGACAATGGTCACGATCTAAAATATTTTTTTTTCCAGTTAAAAGAACATGCTCACAACCTAAAATGTTTTGATCTTTATGAAAAAAACGTTTCTCGTCGTCGAAAAAAGGACACCACTTGAGAAAAGAAAACACAAAATTAACTTTACTTACTTGTTTTTATTTATTTATAGACTAATTCATTGTTTATTTGTGTTCCATATTTACTTCGTGCCCATCAAACGTACAAACGCAGACATCATGTTACTGCAAATAAAAATAAATGAAACCATATAAAGGGTGATTTGTTAAGAGCTTGATAACTTTTTTTTAAAAAAAAACGCATAAAATTTGCAAAATCTCATCGGTTCTTTATTTGAAACGTTAGATTGGTCCATGACATTTACTTTTTGAAGATAATTTCATTTAAATGTTGACCGCGGCTGCGTCTTAGGTGGCCCATTCGGAAAGTCCAATTTTGGGCAACTTTTTCGAGCATTTCGGCCGGAATAGCCCGAATTTCTTCGGAAATGTTGTCTTCCAAAGCTGGAATAGTTGCTGGCTTATTTCTGTAGACTTTAGACTTGACGTAGCCCCACAAAAAATAGTCTAAAGGCGTCAAATCGCATGATCTTGGTGGCCAACTTACCGGTCCATTTCTTGAGATGAATTGTTCTCCGAAGTTTTCCCTCAAAATGGCCATAGAATCGCGAGCTGTGTGGCATGTAGCGCCATCTTGTTGAAACCACATGTCAACCAAGTTCAGTTCTTCCATTTTTGGCAACAAAAAGTTTGTTAGCATCGAACGATAGCGATCGCCATTCACCGTAACGTTGCGTCCAACAGCATCTTTGAAAAAATACGGTCCAATGATTCCACCAGCGTACAAACCACACCAAACAGTGCATTTTTCGGGATGCATGGGCAGTTCTTGAACGGCTTCTGGTTGCTCTTCACTCCAAATGCGGCAATTTTGCTTATTTACGTAGCCATTCAACCAGAAATGAGCCTCATCGCTGAACAAAATTTGTCGATAAAAAAGCGGATTTTCTGCCACTGATTTTGGTAATAAAATTCAATGATTTGCAAGCGTTGCTCGTTAGTAAGTCTATTCATGATGAAATGTCAAAGCATACTGAGCATCTTTCTCTTTGACACCATGTCTGAAATCCCACGTGATCTGTCAAATACTAATGCATGAAAATCCTAACCTCAAAAGAATCACCCTTTAGCATGAAATTCTCGTGACACGCGTGATTCCCGCGTGAATCACTTGAGTCGTGAACAAAATCTAAGGCAACTCTCGTGAATGTGCGTGAATGGGACTAAAATAGATATGTCGTGCGTGAGAAATAAAATCAGTTCGTGAATAAAATTTCTGCAAAACCACGCTGACGAAAAAAAAAACAAGATTAGGTCTCGAACTATATTATATTTTTGAATTTTTTTACCTTTGCTGATTTCCGTTTGGAAAATGTCTGAATTTGTCGTGAATCACGTTATTCTCGTGAATTGTGCGTGAGCGTGAGTCTTTGAAAGTAGTTCGTGCGTGAGCGTGCGTGAATACTGGTTTTCATTTCGTCAATGTGCGTGAGTGGGATTGGCTACTACACGTAACGTGCGTGAATAAACATTTTGCTTCGTGAATGTGCGTGAGTGTAAATGAAATTTCACTCACGCGCACACCTCCAATGCTCACATAAAGCCACGTGCCACTTATGAATAAATAAATTAACACAAAACACATTAATTCCGTATTCTCCGTCCATTCCAAGCAACAATCAACACACGACTGACGCGCAAAATGAAATGTTTTTATAAAATTCTTTTCGTTGCAAAAAAGTAACAAAAAAATACTATGGTCACAAAAAAATGTACATGGTCTTAATGTCATGTAATGGTTCTAGACATGTCTATACGTAACCGATAAAAAATAATAATTTTTCCCGATAAGAGAGTAAAAAAAAAATTAATGGTCAGGTACATAATTTTCCCGACCATGTAATGGTCTCAAACTCTATCATTTTAATAATAGAACATGTTTACGACATTTGAGAACCATTTAAATGCTTATTGCCAACATACATTTTTCTCTGCTCGAAAATTATTTTTACAAAAACAAAATACATGGTTTTCGCGACAATTACATGCTCTAAATAAACATTAAATGGATGTGGCAACCACACCCAGAAAAAAGTGACCCCTTCTTTAAGTTAAAATGAACTCATTGTGAAGAAAGTTGAACTTCGTATAGCGCCAAAGACATTTTTATTTGTTTGAACGATGTGATTTTCGTAGAAATTAGGAATAATGCATTCCATATATTAGTTAACATTTTCCTATATTTATATACCACTATACTACAGAATGAAATAATTTAACTAATTTGAATTCATATATGGAATGATTTTATTGAAATTTTTTCATTCATTTCGACAAATCTTACACATTTGTGGTAAAACTTTTACTTCATAATTAGAACTGCTTACCTTCGTTTTTAAATACAATTTTATTTATTTCTATAAGCAATTTTATCTTCAATAAAAGACATGTTTTATTAATATATTGAATATATTTATTAAGAATCAACAGAATCGAATCTCTTTGAAATATTAGTTTATTATTCCACTATTTCCAATTTCCGTGTGATATTATCCACTGTAAAACGCACTTTTTCTTCTTCATGTACTTTTCACTTTTAATAAGTTGCTGCCTAACGATTTTGTCCTCCTTTTACAATTTCAATACCTACAAATATAAAAAATCATAAAACATTTTTGTTGCAAAAGGTTAGCGTCACTGAATATTACCTGATAATTGAAGATTCCAAAATGAAGACAAATGAAAGGGTTGTTATTCTGCTGGTGTTTTCTTTCTTTATACACTATCACGAACATTGATAGATTTATTTAAAAAAACGAAAATTTTTCTCACTAATTTAAAATAACAAATATTTTATATATTTTATTTGTTATTTATTATATTATTTTACCATATTATTTTTTAACCATCTCTCCGTATACCAAAACAACGCGATCCCACGCGCAAACACATCGATTACAGGTATCGATTACAGGTAGACAATAGAAATTTAGGAAAATTTCCTATATTCTAACAAGTGTGTTTCCTTAAGTTTTGAAAGGATTGCATACTTCTTAGTACGAATGAACTAAAATATTTTTCTATGCCAAGTGTTGTTCGTATGTATGAAAAACTTTCTATTATAAAGGAAGTCGCAATTATCATTTTATAAGAAATTTTACTAATTTTGAAGAAACTTGGTTTTAGTTCGGTTTTTGTTTATTTTTACGAATGCTTTGTTATCGGTGAATAAAATTTTCTTTTTCAGTAGTAAATTCTTATACCCAGCGAAGAAAATAGTATGAGTAAAATTCCATGCCTTATTCTAGTTAATGAACTATTCCTAACTGCTTACAGTTTAGGATTTTTTTACTGAAACGAGTAAATTTTATTATTTTTCACAAAAATTTACCTTAATGGAAATAAAATGGATAAACTATATTGATGAAATTTTTTTCCTTTAGTTTCGAAGGCACTTTTTTCTGGGTGCATGTCCAAACATGTTCTGTGCGTGCAGGAAGGAACATTTTTGGTAATTTTAGAAAATTTTGGACAATTCTAGAAAATTTTAATTAAACCGTATAACAAACGCAGATGTGACGCAAATTTCACAAAAATAAGTAAATATTTTTCGACAAATAAATTATACATAATTATTTTTATTTCACTTGTTAAATAAATGTTAAACTATGTTGTAGGAGGTACGTATTTAGTAAATCTTTATGCTTCATTTGAGTATAATTGTTCCCCCTTGTTAACGTACACAAAATATATTAAAGTCTGGAAATTTTTCTCAAAACATAATAACTCGATGATCTAAAATAGAATTAAATTGGCTTTACTTTTTTGAGTGGATGTACAATTGATTTCTTTGTTTCTTTGTTTCTGACTTAAAAAAAAAAGAACATGTTAATTTGTTTTGCGATACATTATTTGTTAGATACCTCTTCAATTTAATATAGTAAACTACACTGAAAAAACAGTGAACCAGCCAGGAAGAAAAATTTTGGTTAATTTTAGAAATCTTGATTATTTTTAGAAAAAAAAAAATAACTAAACGGTGTTAAAAGCCCGCCGATTTCACTAAAATAAGTAAATATTTTTTTGACAAATTGAAGAAAATTTATTAGACATAATTCATTTTTTTTTCACTTGTTAAAGAAAAGTTTGATGATTGAAGGATAAAATTGGAGTTTCAAATTGAAAGAATGTCTTTAGTGACATACGAATTTCAAGATGGACGCTTTTGTAGTAAAATGTTCAAATTTAAATAAATAATGAACTATTTAGTAAATCTTAATGCTTTATTTGTGTATAACTTTTTCCCCTTTTTTAGTTCATTTCACTAACGTACGTAAAACAAGTAAGGAAAGTATAAAGTCGGACGGGGCCGACTATATTATACTCTGTACCATTTTGTATATCTAAATTTTCGATACCATATCACATCCGTCAAATGTGTTGGGAGCTACATATAAAAAGGTTTGTCCCAAATACATACATTTAAATATCACTCGATCTGGACAGAATTTGATAGACTTCTACAAAATCTAAATTTAAGTCGGCTAATGCACTATGGTGGAACACAATATTAGTAAAAAACAAGTAAGGAAAGTCTAAAGTCGGGCGAGGCCGACTATATTATACCCTGCACCACTTTGTAGATCTAAATTGTCGATGCCATATCATATCTGTCAAATGTGTTGGGTGCTATATATAAAAGTTTGTCCCAAATACATACATTTAAATATCACTCGATCTGGACAGAATTTGATAGACTTCTACAAAATCTATAGACTCAAAAAATATGGGAAACATTTAAATCTGAAGCAATTTTAAGGAAACTTCGCAAAAGTTTATTTATGATTTATCGCTCGATATATATGTATTAGAAGTTTAGGAAAATTAGAGTCATTTTTACAACTTTTCGACTAAGCAGTGGCGATTTAACAAGGAAAATGTTGGTATTTTGACCATTTGTGTTAAAATCAGAAAAATATAGATATGGGAGTTATATCTAAATCTGAACCGATTTCAATAAAATTTAGCACACTTGACTACACTACTAATTGTACAACAAAATTGGGGTAAAACTCTGGATTCTGGGACCGTATTAGTCCATATCGGGCGAAAGATATATATGGGAACTATATCTAAATCTGAACCGATTTCAATAAAATTTGGCACACTTGACTATAGTACTAATTGTTCTTCTTGTGCAAAATTTTAAGCAAATTAGGATAAAACTCTGGCTTCTGGGGCCATATAAGTCCATATCGGGCGAAATATATATATGGGAGCTATATCTAAATCTGAACCGATTTCTTCCAAAATCAATGGGGTTCTATTCTGAGCCAAAACACATACTTGTGCCAAATTTGAAGTCGATTGGACTAAAACTGCGACCTAGACCTTGATTACAAAAATGTGTTCACAGACAGACGGACATGGCTATATCGACTCAGGAGCCCACCCTGAGCCAAAGACACCATGTGTCTATCTCGCCTCCTTCTGGGTGTTGCAAACATATGCACTGACTTATAATACCCTGTTCCACAGTGTGGCGCAGGGTATACAAATTATTATAGTAAATGAAACTTTCTCCAAACATAACAATTCCATGAACATAAATAAAGTTAAATTGGTTGTAGTAAAATAGATGGTTCACTTTTTTGTAAGTGTATGTGCAGGAAAACTTGGATTATTATTCCTCTAAGGGCCTACAACTTTTGTTTCTTTAATTTTTGACTTAAAATTGGATTATAATTGTTGGTAATAACATATTTAGTAATAACACGGTATTAGTCCAATCTGCTTCGCTTAATACCTTGCATCACATTTTCCAACCAAAGCTGTTGAACTTCATTAAATTTATCTACACAAAAAAAAAGTAATTTTAAGTTCAATTATGCACATTTGTAAACACAAACAAACGATGTTTTATGTGGGTGGCCTTGTTTGCCGGAAAACAAAATTGTTGTATTCCTTGCCCCCATTGAATTCATGGCGAATGTAAAACGTGCAGATGTTTTCCGCACCAAGTCTATATGCTATTAATGCGTTTTGCAAGGACATGTTATTGCTGGTTTATGTAATCGGAGTACAAAAGAATTTTCAAACGGGGTTTTTGTGCGTAACATCCCTGTAATTTGAATATATTTTAGTATGCCTAAAAGTATGCTATTCTTCTAAACAGGCACAGTCTCATAACGAGGGTAATATAGGAATGATTGTTAAACGAATCATGGCAAGCCTAACACTATTTTTGCTTAGGAAAATTGTTATAGATGGCCTACATTTGCTGCACGCAACTAAAAAGTAAACTATTTTATGGCAATAATGAACTATTTCGTGCGTAAATAAAACTAAAATTTATATAATTTTTGAGACTTTCACAGTGGGTTAACATAAGCATAGGTTAGGTTAGGTTAGGCGACAGCCCGATGTATCAGGCTCACTTAGACTATTCAGTCCATTGTGATACAACATTGGTGAATTTCTCTCTTATCACTGAGTGCTGCCCGATTCCATGTTAAACTTAATGACAAGGGACGTCCTTTTTATAGCCGAGTCCGAACGGCGTTCCACATTGCAGTGAAACCACTTATGGCGTTTTCTTTTCTTGTATAAAATGTCCGGAAAATGTACTTTTTATGTTCTTTTCTAAAAAAACAGGCAAAAGTGCGAAAAGGCTTCGAATTCTTTTGTTAAAATAGCGCCACGCATATAGACAAAGTGCGGGCATTTTCAGCACCGCCGACAAACGAGAGTGCTGCGATTGCCCTGTTTCCTTTTTTGAATTTTCTGCCCGCTGAAACGACAGCATTTTTTAAGTTGCTGGCAACATTTTAAAAATGCGCATTCTGTACAGACAAAATGAAGGCAAAGCACTTTTTTCGGAAAAGAAAACACCATTAGAGAAGCTTTGAAACCCTCAGAAATGTCACCAGCATTACTGAGGTGAGATAATCCACCGCTGAAAAACTTTTTGGTGTGCGGTCGAAGCAGGAATCGAACCCTAACATAAACATAAGGCAAAAAAAATCGTTGGTGCCAAAAATGACCATATAAACCATGCCGTAGTTTATTTTTAATATCTTTGGAAACTGTTCGAAAATTTTCTTCCATTGAATTTGATTGATTTTAATACCACATGGAGCTTCCGCTCACCCTTATATAAAACAAGGAAGATGGAGCTAAAGTAGACTGGAGCCAAATACTTGATTGCCTGCGCAAAAAAAAGTTTACTTGGATCCAAAGATTTTTACCTTACTTTATGGATTTTAGTATTAATTCCGAGCCAAAGATGCGGATTCTTTAAAATAAGTAATTTTTAAAGGCCTATCTGGCTTTAAATCTAGGATCTATAAAATTTAAATTAGGATACAGATCTCATTTATCGAATGTTTATTATATTTTCCGGTATATTAATAAAGCTATTCACGTACAAACAAATGCCAGTTTAAAAATCCAAATTATGACGGATACTTGGAAGTAAAAAATATTTTCTTAATACCAAAAAACTTTTAACCAAAGATCCTCAAAATAAAGTTTAGTCTATATTTGAAGCGTTTTTATCTTAAATCTAAAGATTTAATATTTCAGTTAATTTAAGGACAATTTCTTTATATCAAAAATGTGTTTCTTGGTTTAAAGACATGCAACTTTAACGAAGGGACGCAAGTTTTCCAAATGTGTGTCCTAAATTTAATGAAAAAGATTTTTGAACCAAAGAACTTTAAACTTTCTTTTAATTAACCCTTTCGACCCCGAATTTTTATAGGTATCGCAAATTTGTTTTTACTTTTAATCATGTTGAAGTCATTTAAGAAGCGTCTAGCCAAAATTTCGGGTCGCCACGCCCATTCGTTTAGGCGGTAGAGAATGTTGCCTGTGGGCAACTTTGGGCATTTGTGACTACAAAATAGTTTGTTTTGTAATGATAGACGTATTACGTTTCATTGGATTTTTTTAAGTTTTTTGTTATTTTACAGTAAAAATATACTTAGATACGCGCGTGAGTGGAATTTCAATCACGCTCAAACACATTCACGAAGAAATACTTGTACTCACGCACGCCATGTGGGCAGGAATTTACGGTCACGAAATGAAACTCGCGCATGCTCATACATGAACAACGTTTATGACTCACGCGAAATCACGACAATTTTCGTAATTCACGACAAATCTCGTGATTCACGAATATTTTCGGAACACGAAAATTTTCGTGGCTCAATAACATTCTGGTAATTAAAGAAATTTCTCGTGACTCACGCTATTGAAATCTTGAGAGAGATTAAATAAGTAAAGGTGATTAAAATCGGTGAGCTTGCATTTAATCGTGAACGTGAATTTGTTCGTGATTGTGACTTTTTGTGTCTCTGTTTTACCGTAAGTGTGAATTTTCTCGTGAACATGAATTTTATCGTTAACGTGAAATTTATCTTTAGTGTGAGTTGGGTTGTGAAAGTAAATTTTTATCGGGAGGGTGATTTCGGAGAATTTGACTCACTCACAATCACGAACACAATTTGTGCCGTTCACGCACATTCACGAGATTTCGTTTAAATTTCATTCACGGCTTCGCGTGAATCACGCGTGACTCACGAAAATGTTTTGTTTTTTTTTTTTTTTTTGTGTTTAACCCATGTCAATTTAACTGGCGGTGTAAAAAAAAAACAAAGTATTATAAAGCGCCAATATTCGTGCTAATCCACTAGTATGTTGCCAAGGAGTGGCTTTCTCCCTTTTTACGATTCCTTTCAAATTCCCCACTGCACTGCAGATATGTTTTCCACATCATCGCCGCATTTCTCGTCACTGGGACATCTCAATCGAAGTTCAAATTTTTTTCAAAATTATTGTTTTTCTAACCTTTTTTCTCCAGGTCTTATGTCCAAAAATATGTAATTTTACTACCACAATTGCCCAAAAGCAACTTTTCAATTTTAAAAATTTCTTATCTGTTGTTTTTTTTTGCAATCCTAAGATTTGACTTCCAGAAATATTTTATTTGACATGTACTACAACAGATTTAATAAAAACTTTCAACATTTTAGTTGTAATTTTTGAAAAAAGTCACATGTATAAAAACCTCTTTTTAAATTCTCAAATTTTTCTTTTCTTGAAAAAAATTTTTGCTAATTGACAACTAAATTAGCTTATTTTTGAAGAAAACACTTGTAGCTTTCGGTACCGTTACAGTTTTATGAACAAAAACAACGCTGACAGTGAGTCTCAAAACACACAAAGTTGTCCACAGGCAACTTTAGGGTAGAAAGGGTTAAAATATCATTATTTTCAACAAAATTGTCCTTTATAATGTGTAAATTGCGCATCCTGAAATTCAGGTTGCGTAATTTTTAATATTACGTAAATATTTTTTCAGTGCCCTGCGGAATTCGTATGAACAATTGAGTACATTATTGTATATATGTGGGACACACTTAATATAATTCGATTTTGGAAAATGTCGATACAAAATATAAACAAACTATTCGCAATAAAAGTAAGTCAAATTTAGCTTTAGCTTTACGATGATAATTTATGAACATTTATTATTTTTACCGTAAAAATATTGATTATCGATGACAGTACATTTTATCGAAACATCTGTATTCCCCCTTATTGTACATAATTTGTAACGTATCATAGATAAATGGAATTATGAATAATTTTCTTTTATTTAAGAAACCCGATTTCAAACTTTAGACCAAGCAAAATACATATATTCATGTTAGACAAATGTTCTTATACAACCGGATAGCTATCCGGAACATCGTTGCCCTGGTGTTCTATTCAGAATATCTCATCAGTGCAAATCGCGTCGGTGTTGTCAGATTGCATTTTGACCAAATGATGTTTCCTCGATTCACGATCGAGGAATAAAATTAAATTTAATTTGGTAAAGTGTCATAAATAATCACAGCAGTAAATACTTATTGCTAACTTAGCACTTCAACGTCGTAAACCTACGTAAAATACTAAGTTCTTGACAATATATGAATTTGAATAGAATAAGTTTTCAAACATCTATTTTATTCCACAATTTTTTCACAATTTACGAATGCCATTTTCCTACAGAAAATATCGATCAGAGTCGAATATTGAAACATACAAAGGCAAACTTTGTGCCAAATTTAATAGCCAGTTTGATTTCACATAACTAAATGAAAATCGAGCCAAAGAAGCGGAGAATTGAAGTAAGGACGCATTTAAGCCACAATTCTCTTTTTGCGTACTTGATTCTAGGAAACCGTTTTAAATGTCATCGTTTTTTCAACTTGTTTCTTCATGTGCAATCAATGTCATTTAGTAAGTAATAAAAGTCTTTAAAAGAAAGTGTTGAAAATCATCTCCTATTCTTGAACATTTTTTTTCTTTGTAGTCAAGACACAAAACGTCAACAAATTTAAATGCGATTTCATTACTTTTGAAAAATTTTCAGAACTATTAAAGCCAAGTTGAGCAAGTTAGGATGCGCAATTTACAAAAAAAATAAGGACAAAATTACTAATGAAATTTTAATTAGAATAAAGTTTATAATCTTTGCTTCAACCATTTTTATACTCTGCGCCACACTGTGGAATAGGGTATTATAAGTGCATACGTTTGCAACACCCAGAAGGAGGCGAGATAGACACATAGTGTCTTTGGCAAAAATGTTCAGGGTGGGCTCCTGAGTCGATATAGCCATGTCCGTCTGTCTGTGAACACATTTTTGTAATCAAGGTCTAGGTCGCAGTTTTAGTCCAATCGACTTCAGATTTAGATATAGCTCCCATATATATATTTCGCCCAATATGGACTAATACGGTCCAAGAAGCCAGAGTTTTACCCCAATTTGGTTGAAGTTTTGCACTAGGAGTACAATTAGTAAAATAGTAATGTGTGTAAATTTGATTGAAATCGGTTCAGATTTAGATATAGCTCCCATATATATGATTTTCTGATTTCGACAAAAATGGTCAAAATACCAACATTTTCCTTGTTAAATCGCCACTGCTTAGTCGAAAAGTTGTAAAAATGACTCTAATCTTCCTAAACTTCTAATACATATATATCGAGCGATAAATGATAAATAAACTTGTGCGAAGTTTCCTTAAAATTGCTTCAGATTTAAATGTTTCCCATATTGTTTTACTAAAATTGTGTTCCACCCTAGTGCATTAGCCAACTTAAATTTTGAGTCTATAGATTTTGTAAAAGTCTATCAAATTCTGTCCAAATCGAGTGATATTTAAATGTGTGTATTTGGGACACACCTTTATATATAGCCCCCAACACATTTGATTTTACAAGGAAAATGTTGGTATTTTGACCATTTTTGTCCAAATAGGAAAACATATATATGGGAGCTATATCTAAATATGAACCGATTTCAACCAAATTTGGCATGCATAGCAACAATGTTAATTCTACTCCCTGTGCAAAATTTCAATTAAATCTGAGTAAAAGATTGGCCACTGTGGTCATATGAGTGTAAATCGGGCGAAAGCTATATATGGGAGCTATATCTAAATCTGAACCGATTTCAACCAAATTTGGCACGCATAGCTACAATGCTAATTCCACTCCCTGTGCAAAATTCCAATTAAATCGGAGTAAAAGATTGGCCACTGTGGTCATATGAGTGTAAATTGGGCGAACGATATATGTGGGAGCTATATCTAAATCTGAACCGATTTCAATAAAATTTGGCTCACTTGACTACATTACCAATTGTACTCCGAATGCAAAATTTCAACCAAATTGGGGTAAAACTCTGGCTTCTGGAACCGTATTAGTCCATATCGAGCGAAAGATATATATGGGAGCTATATCTAAATCTGAACCGGTTTCGATAAAATTTAGCACACTTGACTATAGTACTAATTGTTATTCTTGTGCAAAATTTTAAGCAAATTAGGGTACAACTCTGCCTTCTAGGACCATATAAGTCCATATCGGGCGAAATATATATATGGGAGCTATATCTAAATCTGAACCGATTTCTTCCAAAATCAATAGGGTTCTATTCGGAGCGAAAATACATATTTGTGCCTAATTTGAAGTCGATTGGACTAAAACTGCTACCTAGACTTTGATTACAAAAATGTGTTCACGGACAGACGACATGGCTATATCGACTCAGGAGCCCACCCTGAGCATTTTTGCCAAAAGACACCATGCGTCTATCTCGTCTCCTTCTGGGCGTTGCAAACATATGCACTAACTTATAATACCCTGTTCCACAATGTGGCGCAGGGTATAAAAAGGGATCTTGAGCGTGGTTTTTTGCACTTCACTTCTCTGAGAAAAACTTCCGTAATGATCACGACAGCTCCGTCGATCTCAGGTTAAAAGAATTTTTTTATGTCATACTCTAACGCATCGTCTGACACTTACATTGAAAAAAAAAGCATAGTCGGTTCCAAAGATTTTGTCTTTACATTAAAAAAATTTGGTATTGATTCCGAGCCAAAGAAGCGGAGAATACAAGTAAGGATACTTTTAAGACACAATTCTCTTTTAAATTTAGGTTTTGTGTACTTGCTTCTAGGAAGCAAATTTTAATTTTTCGCTTTCTCAGTATTTTTTCTTCATATGCTATCAAAGTCCTTTAAAAACGAGTTAACGGCAACTTTATTTTCCAAATTAGGACTCGACTTCCAGTAGAAATTATGCTATGTTTGAAGTAAAAAACTTCTTTAAAATAAAGTTTTGAAAAACATGTCCTATATTTGAACGATTTTTTGCTTTGTAGTCAAGATGCAAAAAGACAACAAATTTAAAGACAATTTCATTAAATTTAAAAAATTTTTCTGAATTATTAAAGTCAAGTTGACCTTAGCCTACAAATTTTTTCTTTCATGTTAAGATACCCATTTTTAAGTCAAATTACTTAATTATAAGGACAATACGACTTCATTGAAAAGTTTATCGACTTTTGGACAAGGAAAATAACTTTATTTTAGAGAAATGCGTCATCTATGCTAAGCAAAATTAGTATTCGTATTTTAAAGACATGAAATCTTTGACCTCACGACAATATTTTTTTCAGTGTAAGACACAATGCCTTGAATGAAATTTTTATGACCAAAATGAAATCTACATATTAGAGAAATGCGTTTCTTAAGTTGCGAAAAAAATCGCACCAGCAATTTGAGGTAAAAAATTATTGCTTTTCCCGCCTATCGCTCACTTACCCATTCATAATTTTACTTGGCAATTTAAATTCCTGTAGCTGTTCATGTTTCTCTTTAAATTCATTTGTATACCAACAGTAGTGTCATTTAATTTATTGCAAAAAAGGGGGTTAGACTCTCATCGCATTTAGAATCGGAAATTGAAGGGAGAAAATTCAGTTTATTTTACACCGGTAAATTGACACTTGTCGTTAGCTTTTATCCCCTTTTTGTTTGTTTCTTTTTTTGATTATTGAATTTATGTTGACCCGATGAGTTTGGTTACAAAGGACAACAAAACCGTCTGTGGATAATTTGGAAGCACTTGCTTCAATTTACATGCGGTTCACCAATAAATGTAGGTGGACTCTATAAATAGTAAATGAAAGTAGTTTGAGCGTGCAAACAGCAACACCTTTCAATGAAAACGAGAAGTGCTCTAAGAAACTTTCACACTAAACGCTTAAGGGAGCGATTGTTGTACTGAATGAAGGTGACGACAAACTGGTTAAAATGATATTTAGTGTAGTGTGTTATCAGTAAACCAATTTACAGTTTGGCAAGAATTTCTAGCAGTATGGGAGTAAACGGTTGAATTTAAAATGTGACTGTGGAACATTTTAGATCTTTCACAACATAAGATTTTTCAAAAGAAACTTATTTAGACAAAAACACTAGGGATCAGAAGAATTAAAGGAATTTTTTTCTGGACATTTTAGAATTTTAAAGCTCGGTTGCACATTTCCAATTGGAAGTTGTATGTAGTGAAGAGGACGTGAAACATTCAGTATTCTCGATGCAGTGATCTCTCTTCTCGGAAATAAAGAAGTCTGTCCATTGATAAATTTTCACCATGATCGGGAATGGTTAGCGTTCATGGCTATTTTTACACGAAGTCGGTGCTACCCATGGGGGGCTTCGATATGAGGTCGCCCTGTTAGTCGGGTGGTCTTCATTTAAAATATAGAAATCTATGATATCCAAATGACCGACAATAAATTCTGCCCTGGCGTCACATTCATGCGCTGAGTACCAACAGTCGGTATGTGTATCCAACCCCCTTCAGGATAGTTTGTTCACTACTGAGGAGAACAGAACCGGTAGATTTATATACGTTTAGAATGCCTACACGCACCTCCCTCACCGTTACAATTATCCCCAGTAGCTCCAAATGGGGTACGGTTGCTACTCTGGCCAAAAATAATCTACCAAACTTTGAAAAAAAAAAAATTACCGCAAATCTACCAAATTTAAAAAAAATCTTATTTTCAAATGTTTGTGTTTAGTACCAATAAAATATATTTTCTTCCAATGAATGAAACATCAGTCTGATTAGCGACAAATTTTTGGTTGTAAAAGTATCCCTAGAATTGTAAATGTGTCGAATTTTAAATGTTTTTATGATTTAAGGTTGCACCAACAAGGGAAAGTTATTACTTCTACAATAATGGAGAACTTACTCACAATGGAGTTGAATGTTATGAAAATTAAAATTGATTTTGGATTGGCTTTATAGAAAATTTTCTTAAATTTGTAAATGTGTCGAATTTCAAATGTTTTTATACCCACCACCATAGAATGGTGACGGGGGTATAATAAGTTTGTCATTCCGTTTGTAACACATCGAAATATCGATTTCCGACTATATAAAGTATATATATTCTTGATCAGGGAGAAATTCTAAGACGATATAACGATGTCCGTCTGTCCGTCAGTCTGTCTGTCTGTCTGTCTGTCTGTCTGTCTGTTGTAATCACGCTACAGTCTTCAATAACGAAGCAATCGTGCTGAAATTTTGCACAAACTCGTCTTTTGTCTGCAGGCAGGTCAAGTTCGAAGATGGGCTATATCGGTCCAGGTTTTGATATAGTCCCCATATAAACCGACCTCCCGATTTGGGGTCTTGGGCTTATAGAAATCGTAGTTTTTATCCAATTTGCATGAAATTTGAAATCTAGAGGTATTTTATGACCATAAAGAGGTGTGCCAAAAATTGTGAGTATCGGTCCATGTTTTGGTATAGCCCCCATATAGACCGATCTCCCGATTTTACTTCTTGGGCTTATAGAAACCGCAGTTTTTATTCAATTTACGTAAAATTGGAAATCGAGAGGTATTGTAGGACCGCAAATACGTGTGCCAAAAATTGTGAGTATCGGTCCATGTTTTGGTATGGTCCCCATATAAAACGACCTCCCGATTTGGGGTCTTGGGCTTATAGAAACCGTAGTTTTTATCCAATTTGTCTGAAATTGGAAATCTAGAGGTATTTTAGGACCATAAAGAGGTGTGCCGAAAATGGTGAGTATCGGTCCATATTTTGGTATAGCCCCCATATAGACCGATTTCCCGATTTTACTTCGTGGGCTTCTAGAATCCGAAGTTTTTATCCTATTTGCCTGAAATTGGAAATCTAGAGGTATTTTCGGGTCATAAAGAGGTGTGCCGAAAACGGTGAGTATCGGTCCATATTTTAGTATAGCCCCCATATGAACGATCTCCCGATTTAACTCCTTGGGTTTCTAGAAACCGTAGTTTTTATCTGATTTGCCTGAAATTGTAAATATTCTGGTATTTTAGGCTCACAAAAACGTGTATCGGATTAAGTTTTTATCGGTCCATTTGGTAATGCCTCCATATAGACCGACTTCACTTCTTGAGGGTGTAGATGGCGCACTGATCATGAAAATTGCTTGAAACTCAATGTAAAATTTCCAGATTTTACTTCTACAGATTTAAGATTTCAAATCAAGACGTTATTTTATAATTTTCTTGCACACTTACAAGAGATGTTAATGATTCCTCTAAAACTCAAACAAAAATGGTTCTTATAAATCCAGAATTGATATAGTCCTCATAGGTGAAATCTTTAAATTTATGTTCGGGAAGTGTCCTGAAGTCCTCAAGCCCTCCTGAAATTTCAAAGGAAACCCTAATATTTGGTTCATGGTGGTGGGTATTTAAGATTCGGCCCGGCCGAACTTACTGCTGTATATACTTGTTATGATTTAAGGTTGCACCAACAAGGGAAAGTTATTACTTCTACACACACAAAAATTTTTTTCTCTGATTCAATCACCAAATTAATTGATCCAATTAATTTTTTAATTGAAATATCTTCAATCACGAAAATGATAGTATCAATCACAGTTTTAATTGGGCATAGAAAAAATTCTTGATTAAAAAATTAATTGATTTTTTCAGCAAAATTCAATTAATTTTTTAATTGATTCAATTAAAAATTTAATTGATGTTGATTGCAAAACGCAATTAATTTATTAATTAAAAAAGGTAACTATTTTTAATTACTTAGTTAGATTGGCTTTGAGTTTTTATTTGGATTAACAAATGATTGTTTGAAATACATTTTTAATTAAAAAAGTAAAAAAAAAAAATCAGCACTTTTTTTAACAGAATTAGTCTTCCGAATTTGATTAAAAAGTTAATTGTATCAATTAATTTTTTAATTAAACATTTTAAAAATTTCAATCATTGACTTAATTAACTTAATGTTTCTATCATGATTAAAAAGTTAATTGTATCAATTAATTTATTAATTGAAAAAATTTTCAACTTCAATTAACTTTTTAATTGGAAATATTTTGGTGATATTTTTTTCTGTGCAATAATGGAGAACTAACTCACAATGGAGTTGAATGTTATGAAAATTAAAATTGAATTTGGATTGGTTTTATAGAAAATTTTCTTAAAATTTTATTTCTATAGAAAATTTTGTCAAAAGTTCTATTTATGTAGATGTTGAGGCCACTCATCTAGTTCCTATTGACTATTGTCCATACGCGCTTTTAATATCAAAGGACTTTATCTTCTATTAATAGAGTGAAGTTAAAATAACATTAAGTTCGCTCTTGAGGCAAAATATTTCTCATCCTTAAAATACGAATACAAATTTAGCATAGCATAAAGGTTTTTCCTTGTCCAAAAACTTTTCAGTGAAGTCGTATTATCCTTATAGTTAAGTGATTCGAGTTGAAAATGAGTATCTTTATGTGAAAGAAAATTTTGTTTGACTAAGACAATAATTCTGAAACATTTTTCAAAATTAATTAAATACTCTTCCAATTTGTTCATTTATTTATATTGACTACAAAGCAAAAATGCGTTCAAAAATGTATTTCAATACTTTATTTTAAAGAAGTTGTTTTACTTGTAACATTGGATTATCCGCTTCTTTGCTCTGAAACAGTACTAAAATCTTTAGTGTAAAAACAAAATCTAGGGAATCAGCAAACGAAATCCGTTTCAAACCTTTCAACTAGCAAAATTTCCAAAATTTCATATGGGCAACCTTACTCAGTGTCATATACTCGTAATTGTAGCACTATCCCCACAAAATTCACCGAAGGCAACACAATTTAAATACATTGAAATTGTTTTCGACAGAGATGTTCTTTCATTGTTACACCAATGTATCTTCACAACTTGATATAGTTAAGCATTTTAAGGTAAATATTTACACAGGGTAAATAAATGACAATTATGAGACATTTTTAGCTGGTAAATAAAACGCCAATGCCTTTGTGCGAAAAAAGAACCGCCTAAAGGTAAAGAATATTTGACCTCCGGCATATTGAAAGGCCAGCGGAAATTCGACTAACCCTCATTTTGAATTTGTGAAATACGGAATTATGTAATACTGGAAATGCATGAAGAAGAATTAACTACACATACTAATGAGAGTGAATAGTTACTTGAAACTTATCTAAACCAAAAAGGTGACCAGCACCATCTCAAATGATATGACATCCATTAAAAAAGTTAAACTCACCATGAAAGATAATGTAGGTTAATTTTAGAAAATTTTAGCTAAAATATTTTACTTATTTTACAAATAAAAATATGATACAAATAAAAATGGAAAAGTGAAAAACTTCTATGAAAATGAATTTAGGCAAAGCCGATTATCGAAAAGCTTTTTTCGAGAGGTTTATGTGTAATTTACTTTGGGTTTAGTGAATTACTTTAATTTATTCTGATAATTGGTTTATTGTTTCGTTGTAAATAGAGGGTGCTGCTGAGGAATGTGGTAATTCCGAAACGGTCGTCCATCCAACCATATTGCAGTCTAAAGGGCTTAGCCCAAATAATTTGTACAAATATACATTTCTTCATATATTCCAGATATGGTCGGAAGATTCCGAAAAAATGATCAACATTACATTCTGATATATAAAATGTTTACAATTAACTGTAAAATGTGTCTTACTAAAGACCTAAAGTCAGAAAAGAACAGTGTTTGGTATAAACGAAATGGACAGTGTTGTTGGTTCAAAAATGACTTTTTTTATTGAAAAAATAAAAATTTTGTAACAAGCGAATTTTTTTGGGGATAAAAGTGTATATTTACGTTTCGAAGCAATTCAAAAAACTCTAACAAAAGAAAAAACGTTTCGGGTACACGTTTTCCAAACGTTTTTTTTTTTGCGTGTACCCTGCACCACTTTGTAGATCTAAATTTTCGATACCATATCACATCCATCAAATGTGTTGGGTGCTATATATAAAGGTTTGTCCCAAACACATACATTTAAATATCACTCGATTTGGACAGAATTTGATAGACTTTTACAAAATCTATAGACTCAAAATTTAAGTCGGCGATGCACTACTACTACACAATGTTAGTAAAAAACATGTAAGGAAAGTCTAAAGTCGGGCGAGGCCGACTATATTATACCCTGCACCACTTTGTAGATCTAAATTTTCGATACCATATCATATCCGTCAAATATGTTGGGGGCTATATATAAAGGTTTGTCCCAAATACGTACATTTAAAAATCATTGGATCTGGACAGAATTTGATATACTTCTACAAAATCTATAGACTCAAAATTTAAGTCGGCTAATGCACTAGGGTGGAACACAATGTTAGTAAAAAACAAGTATATACAGCAGTAAGTTCGGCCGGGCCGAATCTTAAATACCCACCACCATGAACCAATTATTAGGGTTTCCTTTGAAATTTCAGGAGGGCTTGAGGACTTGAGGACACTTCCCGATGACAAATTTAAAGATTTCACCTATGAGGACTATATCAAATTCTGGATTTAGTTCTAAATTTCAGGCAAATTGGATAAAAACTACGGATTCTATAAGCCCAAGAAGTAAAGTCGGGAGATCGGTCTATATGGGGGCTATACCAAAACATGCACTGACACTCACCATTTTTGGCACACCTCTTCAAGGTTCCAAAATACCTCTAGATTTTCAATTTCGCGCAAATTGGATGAAAACTACGGTTTCTATAAGCGAAAGACCCCAAATCGGGAGGTCGGTTTATATGGGGGCTATACCAAAACATGGACCGACACTCACCATTTTTGGCACACCTCTTCAAGGTCCCAAAATACCTCTAGATTTTCAATTTCGCGCAAATTGGATGAAAACTACGGTTTCTATAAGCGAAAGACCCCAAATCGGGAGGTCGGTTTATATGGGGGCTATACCAAAACATGGACCGACACTCACCATTTTTGGCACACCTCTTCAAGGTCCCAAAATATTTCTAGATTTTCAATTTCGCGCAAATTGGATGAAAACTACGGTTTCTATAAGCGAAAGACCCCAAATCGGGAGGTCGGTTTATATGGGGACTATACCAAAACATGGCCCGATATAGCCCATCTTCGAACTTGACCTGCGCGCAAACAAAAGACGATTCTGTGCCAAATTTCAGGACGATAGCTCCATTATTGAATGCTGTAGCGTGATTACAACAGACAGCCAGACAGACAGACGGACATGCTTATATCGTCTTAGAATTTCTCCCTGATCAAGAATATATATACTTTATATAGTCGGAAATCGATATTTCGATGCGTTACAAACGGAATGACAAACTTATTATACCCCGTCACCATTCTATGGTGGTGGGTATAACAAGTAAGGAAAATCTAAAGTCGAGCGGGACCGACTATATTATGCCCTGCACCACTTTGTAGATCTAAATTGTCGATATCATATCACATACGTCAAATGTGTTGGGGGCTATATATAAAGGTTTGTCCCAAATACATTTAAATATCACTCGATCTGGACAGGATTTGATAGACTTCTACAAAATCTATAGACTCAAAATTTAAGTCGGCTAATGCACTAGGGTGGAACACAATGTTAGTAAAAAACAAGTAAGGAAAGTCTAAAGTCGGGCGGGGCCGACTATATTATACCCTGCACCACTCTGTAGATCTAAATTTTCGATACCATATCACATCCGTCAAATGTGTTGGGGGCTATATATAAAGGTTTGTCCCAAATACATACATATACGTATCACTCGATCTGGACAGAATTTGATAGACTTCTACAAAATTTATAGACTCAAAATTTAAGTCTGCTAATGCACTAGGATGGAACACAATGTTAGTAAAAAAATATGGGAAACATTTAAATCTGAAGCAATTTTAAGGTAACTTCGCAAAAATTTATTTATGATTTATCACTCAATATATATGTATTAGAAGTTTAGGAAAATTAGAGTCATTTTTCACCTTTTCGACTAAGAAGTGGCGATTTTACAAGGAAAATATTGGTATTTTGACCATTTTTGTCGAAATCAGAAAAACATATATATGGGAGCTATATCTAAATCAGAACCGATTCCAACCAAATTTGGCACGCATAGCAACAATGCTAATTCTACTACCTGTGCAAAATTTCAACAAAATCGGAGTTAAAAATTGGCCTCTGTGGTCATATGAGTGTAAATCGGGCGAAAGCTATATATGGGAGCTATATCTAAATCTGAACCGATTTCAACCAAATTTGGCACGCATAGCAACAATGCTAATTGTACTCCCTGTGCAAAATTTCAATTAAATCGGAGTTAAAAATTGGCCTCTGTGGTCATATGAGTGTAAATCGGGCGAAAACTATATATGGGAGCTATATCTAAATCTGAACCGATTTCAACCCAATTTGGCACGCATAACTACAATGCTAATTCTACTCCCTGTGCAAAATTTCAACTAAATCGGAGCAAAAAATTAGCCTCTGTGGTCATATGAGTGTAAATCGGTCGAAAGCTATATATGGGAGCTATATCTAAATCTGAACCGATTTAAACCAAATTTGGTACGCATATCTACAATGCTAATTCTACTCCCTGTGCAAAATTTCAACCCAATTGGGGTAAAACTCTGGCTTCTGGGACCGTATTAGTCCATATCTGGCGAAAGATATATATGGGAGCTATATCTAAATCTGAACCGATTTCAATCAAATTTGGCACACATGACTATACTACTAATTGTACTCCTAGTGCAAAATTTCAACCAAATTGGGCCAAAACTCTGGCTTCTGGGGCCATATAAGTCCATATCGGGCGAAATATATATATGGGAGCTATATCTAAATCTGAACCGATTTCTTCCAAAATCAATAGGTATCTATTCTGAGCCAAAACACATACTTGTGCCAAATTTGATGTCGATTGGACTAAAACTGCGACCTAGACTTTGATTACAAAAATGTGTTCACGGACAGACGGACAGACGGACAGACGGACATCGCTATGTCGACTCATGAGCCCACCCTGAGCATTTTTGCCAAAGACACCATGTGTCTATCTCGTCTCCTTCTGGGTGTTGCAAACATATGCACTAACTTATAATACCCTGTTCCACAGTGTGGAGCAGGGTATAAATATGGGAAACGTTTAAATCTGAAGCAATTTTAAGGAAACTTCGACAAAGTTTATTTATGATTTATCGCTCGATATACATGTATTAGAAGTTTAGGAAAATTAGAGCCATTTTTACAAATTTTCGGCTAAGCAGTGGCGATTTTACAAGGAAAATTTTGGTATTTTGACCATTTTTGTCGAAATCAGAAAAACATATATATGGGAGCTATATCTAAATCTGAACCGATTTCAACCAAATTTGGCACGCATAGCAACAATGTTAATTCTACTCCCTGTGCAAAATTTCAACTAAATCGGAGTTAAAAATTGGCCTCTGTAGTCATATGAGTGTAAATCGGGCGAAAGATATATACGGGAGATATATCTAACTCTGAACCGATTTCAACCAAATTTGGCACGCATAGCTACAATGCTAATTCGTCTCCCTGTGCAAAATTTTAACTAAATCGGAGCAAAAAAATCGGCCTCTGTGGTCATATGAGTCTAAATCGGGCGAAAGCTATATATGGGAGATTTCAACCAAATTTGGCACGCATTGCTACAATGCTAATTCGTCTCCCTGTGCAAAATTTCAACCAAATTGGGGTAAAACTCTGGCTTTTGGGACCGTATTAGTCCATATCGGGTGAAAGATATATATGGGAGCTATATCTACATTTGAACCGATTTCAAAAGAATTTGGCACATTTGACTATAGTACTAATTGTTCTTCTTGTGCAAAATTTTAAGCAAATTAGGGTAAAACTCTGGCTTCTGGGGCCATATAAGTCCATATCGGGCGAAATATATATATGGGAGCTATATCTAAATCTGAACCGATTTCTTCCAAAATCAATAGGGATCTATTCTGAGCCAAGACACATACTTGTGCCAAATTTGAAATCGATTGGACTAAAACTGCGACCTAGACTTTGATTACAAAAATGTGTTCACGGACAGACGGACATGGCTATATCGACTCAGGAGCCCACCCTGAGCATTTTTGCCAAAGACACCATGTGTCTATCTCGTCTCCTTCTGGGTGTTGCAAACATATGCACCAACTTATAATACCCTGTTCCACAGTGTGGAGCAGGGTATAAAAATGGAAAAGTGAAAAACTTCTATGAAAATTTATTTAGGCAAAGCCTAAAAGTATCGAAACGTTTTTTTTCGAGAGGTTTATGTGTAATTTACTTTGGGTTTAGGTTAGTTTAGGTTAGGTTAGGTGGCAGCCCGATGTATCAGGCTCTCTTAGACTATTCAGTCCATTGTGATACCACATTGGTGAACTTCTCTCTAATCACTGAGTGCTGCCCGATTCCATGTTGAGCTCACACTCTTAGAAAAATATGTTTTTCAAATGTTCCGATATAAACAAAATGTGTTTCGGGCACAATTTTTAAACACAATTTATTTAAGTGCAAACATGTAATGTTCCTAAACTAACACTAAATGTTTGGGACATCTATGTTAATATGTTAGAATATATTATGTTTGGGGCATGAATGTTTCATAAAAATCATATGTGTGAATGCCAACATATATGAATTTACAAATTTCGACTAAACATACATATGTTGTGATATTTTATTCAAAGTGACAGAGAGAGAGTATAGAGAAAGAAATAGAGATGGAAACCGGGAGAGTTGACGAAAGATATCAACATAACACACCGAAAGAATCAAAAGAGAACAATTTCTGTGAAACCGCTTGCATGTTGTTTCGGAAAACTGTTTTATGATAAGGCCAAAAATTTGATATGCTTAAGTCTAAATATTATTTAATTTGAATAAAGAGAGTAGACATTCGGAACCAAGTGAATAGACATTTGAAAAACAAACAGCATATGTTTTCGCCATGAGAGCAGCATTTTATGTATGTGTGGACATGTGTTTTGTTTATCATTTTGGCATTATGGGCACAATTTTTTTCTTGGTTCGTTAAAAGAAATCAGGGGTCTCCATAAAAATAACGAAAGGGCACTATACTCTTATTACAGTTGGGACAGTAAAATGATTAATAACCCAAATTTCGAAGTTTCATTATAAAAATTTAATATAGTATAAATATAAATGTGTAAATTAAAAAAAATGTTCGGTCAGAGCAGGGATTGAACCCACGACCCTTTGCATGCAAGGCAGACATGCTAACCACTGCTCCACGTGGCAAAGAAATGTATGTTTCTGTTAAATAATGTTATGTTTGCATGGGCTCGTGGGCGCTGCAAACTATGCTATATAAATGTAACTTATAACGATAATTATCTGCTGGTGACCATAACAGCTACGTAGCCAGTGGATAGTGTGTTGGTTTACAAACAGTATGGTCCTCGGTTCGATTCTCCGTGCAGGCGAAAGGTAAAATTTAAAAAATTTATAAAAGTGAATAATTTCTTCAACATTATTTGTATTACAGAAAAAGGTGCCAAGAACTAAAAATTTCGTGGAAGTGAAAATTACGATAATGTTAGGGAATGAGCACAATCGTCTTTCGGAAAAATTCTTCCAAGCATATAATATTTTTGGGCTCAAAATGCTTCCAAACATATCATATGTTCACATAAAACAAACATATTAATGTTTCGGCAGTATCCAATAATATATGTGCTTCCTGCAAAATATGTTTGGAACATATGTTAAAGAAGCGATTTTTTTGAGGGTGCAACGACAAGGGACCTCCTTTTTATAGCCGAGTCCGAACGGCGTTCCACATTGCAGTGAAACCACTTAGAGAAGCTTTGAAACCCTCAGTGGTTTCACTGCAATGTGGAACGCCCTTCGGACACGGCTATAAAAACTTTGGCTTTAGTGAATTACCTTTATTTATTCTGATAATTGGTTTATTGTTTCGTGGTAAGTAGAGGGTGCTGATGAAGAATGTGGTAATTCCGAAACGGTAGTCCATCCAACCATATTGCAGTCTAAAGGGCTTAGCCCAAATAAATTGTACATATATACATTTCCTCTCTTGGTTAAGCTGCTCTTGTAGTTTAGTCAACTAATAGTATTAAATTGATAGTTTCAAATTGAATAAAGTTTGTTAAAAATAATAAAAATTGGAAGAAATTGGAGTTAAAAATTGTTAAATGTCTTTAGCGCTGTATGAAGTTCCAGACAAACACAATTAAAGAAAACTTTACTCATTTGAGAAACTTATAAATGCAATTTAAGAAAGCTTCAAACATTTAAGAAAATATTAACTATTTCCATATGTAATAGAATTTGAGAAAGGTAGCAGATCGGAGTAGTATAAATCTTCTGATAACTTTAATTCCAAAATGTAATAATTTTTTTATTCTTAGTGCAGGAAGCCTATCTTGTACAACTATACTTTTAAAGGTCATATTCATTGTTTGGCTTGTAGATATTGTAGAGATTTCATGGATCCTTATTCGGTTAAGTTAATATAGTCTGCTTCAGTTAGGTCTTATTTTGCAATTTATCCAATTAAATTGTATGTACCGCAGCATAATGTCGTTTAATTCATATGACAACTTTGGCGAATAGGTGTTGCTATTTGTATTTAGTACTCATTTTGTAAACTTTTTTCCGTTTTAATAGATTTTCCGGGGTTAATTAAAAATATCCAGTTCAGGGTTCCTCTTACATGTAGCTCAGACTTACATGTAGCTCTTACATAAATCTATTGCTCAATTTGCAGAAATTTGGATTTATTACCCACAACTAATTGACCGATATCCTCATTTTTAATAATGGACCCAATATTAGTGGCATACTAATTCTTGTGGTGCAAAAGAAACTATAGCTCCTAATATTAGACATTTCTGCTCAGATTGTGACAAGACTCCCATAAACATGTACCCCCCCTTTATGTTCACCAAAACCTATACCAATGATACTCCAAAACCTATACCAATGATACCCCACCAATGCTTATGTTTACTAATTCAGTAGGGGTGGTTTAGGGTATTATATAGTCGGTCCCGCCCGACTTTCTACTTTACTCATTTGTTTAAATAGTTTTTTGGTTTATTTGTGTTTAAAATTTGAAGCATCAACTATTTTTATGCACTCTATACTCAAACAAAAAAGTTGGTTATTGGCAATTTAAATATTGGGTCGCTTATATGGGGCTATATAGAATTATGAACGATTTATCTGAGGGCTATATATAACTATAAACCGATATGGACCTAGTTAGGCATGGTTGTTAACGGCCATATACTAGCACAGTGTACCAAATTTCAACTGACTCGGATGAAATTTGCTCTTACAAGTGGCTCCAAAACCAAATTTCGGGATCGCTTTATATGGGGGCTATATGTGATTATGGACTGATATGGACCACTTTTGGCACGGTTGTTAAATATCATATACTACCACCATGTACCAAATTTCAACCAAATCGGATGAATTTTGCTTCTCAGAAAGGTACCGGGGGTCAAATCTGGAGATCGGTTTATATGGGGGCTATATATAATTATGGACTGATATGAACCAATTCCTGCATGGTTGTTGGATACCATATACTAACATCACGTACCAAATTTCAACCGAATCGGATGAATTTTGTTCTTCCAAGGGGCTCGGAGGTCAAATCTGGGGATCGGTTTATATGGGGGCTATATATGTGGACTAATTTTTGCATGGTTGTTAGAGACCATATACTAACACCATGTACCAAATTTCAGCAGGATGGGATGAAATTTGCTTCTCTTAGAGGCTCGGCAAGCCAAATCGGGGGATTGGTTTATATGGGGGCTATATATAATTATGGACCGATGTGGACCAATTTTGCATGGTTGTTAGAGACCATATACTTAACCCATGTACAAAATTTCAGCCGGATCGGATGAAATTTGCTTCTCAGAGGATCGGCAAGCCAAATTTGGGGGTTATATGGGGGCTATACGTAAAAGTGGACCGATATGGCCCATTTGCAATACCATCCGACCTACATTAATATCAACTACTCAAAATAAATAAATAAATATATATACTTTATGGGGTCTTAGAGCAATATTTCGATGTGTTACAAACGGAATGACAAAGTTAATATACCCCCATCCTATGGTAGAGGGTATAAAAATTACTGCACTGAAAAAACAGTGAACACGCCAGGAAGAAAAATTTTGGTTAATTTTAGAAAATTTAGATTATTTTTAGAAAATATTAACTAAATAGTATTACAAGCACTGACTTCACAAAAATAAGTAAATATTTTTCGACAAATTCAAGAAAATTTATTTGACTTAATAATTTTTTTCACTTGTTAAAGAAAATTTTGTAGTTTGAAGGAAAAAATTAGTGTTCAAAATTGCAAGAATGTCATTAGTGCCATACGAAGTTCACGATAGGCGCATTTGTAGTAAAATTTACAAATTTAAGGAAATAATAAACTATTTTGTGAGAAGTACGAATTTAGTAAATCTTTAAACTTCATATGTGTATAATTTTTTCCCATGTTTTAATTCATTTAACTAACATACGCAGAAAATTATTAGAGTAACGAAAATGTTTTCCAAACAAATAAACTAAAATAAAGTTAAATTGGCTTTAGTGAAATAGAGGGTTCAATTGTTTTGAGTGTGAATTCGATTTCCCTACAAGTACACTCTTAGAAAAATATGTTTTTCATATGTTCCTATATAAACAAAATGTGTTTCGGGCACAATTTTTAAGCACAATTTATTTAAGTGCAAACATGTAATGTTCCTAAACTAACACTAAATGTTTGGGACATCTATGTTAATATGTTAGAATATATTATGTTTGGGGCATGAATGTTTCATAAAAATCATATGTGTGAATGCCAACATATATGAATTTACAAATTTCGACTAAACATACATATGTTGTGATATTTTATTCAAAGCGACAGAGAGAGAGTATAGAGAAAGAAATAGAGATGGAAACCGGGAGAGTTGACGAAAGATATCAACATAACACACCGAAAGAATCAAAAGAGAACAATTTCTGTGAAACCGCTTGCATGTTGTTTCGGAAAACTGTTTTATGATAAGGCCAACAATTTGATATGCTTAAGTCTAAATATTATTTAATTTGAATAAAGAGAATGGACATTCCGAACCAAGAGAATAGACATTTGAAAAACAAACAGCATACGTTTTCGCCTTGAGAGCAGCATTTTATGTATGTGTGGACATGTGTTTTGTTTATCATTTTGGCATTATGGGCACAATTTTTTTCTTGGTTCGTTAAAAGAAATCAGTGGTCTTCATAAAAATAACAAAAAGGGCACTATACTCTTTTTAGAGTTGGGACAGTAAAATGAAATAAGGAGGAAATAGTGAAAAATTACGCAGTAAAATGTATAAAAACAAAGTTTAGTTCCTCTTTATTAATAAGTAGTCCACGAGGAGTTGACGGACACCTTCAAATATAAAAGCGGGCATTAAGTTCGAGTTTTGCAGCTAAAACAATTTAAAAAGTTTATTTTCTTTAAAATGAATTATTAAAGAAATATAAAAGGCATTTTAGAGCGATGGTATTAAATGCTAGTAAAAAACTGTTCACGCCTAAATAAATTTATGTTTATATTATAAAATTATTTATGTATGTTTATACTCGACTCCACGTTCTTCTTTTGTTAGAGTTTTTGAATACCTTCCAAATTTTAAAGTTTTGTACCAAAAACAGTTTTTTGTTACAAAATTGTTATTTTTGCAATAAAAAAATAATATTTTATCCAAAAATCAGCCAATTTCGTTTATATCAAGCACTGTTACTGACTATAAATCTTTAATAACCCACATTTCAAAGTTTCATAATAAAAATTTAATATAGTATAAATATAAATGTGTAAATTAAAAAAAAAAAACAAAAAAAATTGTTCGGTCGGACCAGGGATTGAACCCACGACCCTTTGCATGCAAGGCAGACATGCTAACCACTGCTCCACGTGGCAAACAAATGTATATTTCTGTTAAATAATGTTATGTTTGCATGGGCTCGTGGGCGCTGCAAACTATGCTATATAAATGTAACTTATAACGATAATTATCTGCTGGTGACCATAACAGCTACGTAGCCCAGTGGATAGTGTGTTGGTTTACAAACAGTATGGTCCTCGGTTCGATTCTCCGTGCAGGCGAAAGGTAAAATTTAAAAAATTTATAAAAGTGAATAATTTCTTCAACATTATTTGTATTACAGAAAAAGGTGCCAAGAACTAAAAATTTCGTGGAAGTGAAAATTACGATAATGTTAGGGAATGAGCACAATCGTCTTTGGGAAAAATTCTTCCAAGCATATAATATTTTTGGGCTCAAAATGCTTCCAAACATATCATATGTTCACATAAAACAAACATATTAATGTTTCGGCAGTATCCAATAATATATGTGCTTCCTGCAAAATATGTTTGGAACATATGTTAAAGAAGCGATTTTTTTTGAGGGTGTAAGGATGTCTATAAAGCACAATTCTCTTTTAAATTTGAGTTTTGCGTACTTGATTCTAGGAAATTATTTATCGTAGGATTTATTCGTTTTATCAGATTTTTTCTTCATATTCCATCAAAGTCATTAAAGAGCGTATTACGATAACTCAAAGTTCCAAATTTTTGCTGCGATTTAGTTGAAATTTTGCACAGTGAGTAGAATTAGCATTGTAGCTAGGCGTGCCATCGGTTCAGATTTAGATATAGCTCCTAAATATATGTTTTTCTGATTTCGACGAAAATGGTCAAAATACCAACATTTTCCTTGTAAAATCGCAACTGCTTAGTCGAAAAGTTGTAAAAATGACTCTAATTTTCTTAAACTTCTAATACATATATATCGAGCGATAAATCATAAATAAACTTTTGCGAAGTTTCCTTAAAATTGCTTCAGATTTAAATGTTTTCCATATTTTTTTACTAACATTCCACCCTAGTGCATTAGCCGACTTAAATTTTGGGTACAAAGTGGTGCAGGGTATAATATAGTCGGCGGTTTCTTACTTTCCTTACTTGTTTTTTTTTTTTTTTTTTTGTTAAATGTTCAAATAAAAAAGCATTCCCTGTTCCAAAGATTTTGTCTTTACTTTAACAATTTTGGTATTGATTCCGAACCAATGAAGCGGAGTATACAAGTAGTGATACTTTTATAACACAATTATCTTTTAAATTTGGGATTTGTGTACATGCTTCTAGGATGCAAATTTTAATTTTTCGTTTTTCAGCTTTTTTTCTTCATATGCTATCAAAGTCCTTTAAAAACGAGTTAACTTGTTTTTGCAAATACAGACTCGACTTTTAGTAGAAATTATGCTAAGATTCAAGTAAAAAAGTCTTTAAAATAAAGTGTTGGAAAACATGTCCTATTTTTGAACGATTTTTTGCTTTGTAATCAAGTTGCAAAAAGGCAACAAATTTAAAGACAATTTCATTAATTTTGAAGAATTTTTATGAACTAATAGTCAAGTTGACTTTAGCCCAAACGTTTTTTCTTTCATGTTATGATACCCATTTTTAAGTCAAATCACTTAATTATAAGGACAATACGGCTTCATTGAAAAGTTTATCGACTTTTGGACAAGGAAAAATACTTTATATTAGAAAAATGCGTCTCCTATGCTAGGCTAAATTTGAATTCGTATTTTAAGGACATGAAATCTTTGGCCTAACGGCAATATTTTTTTCAGTGTAGAGCAAGGCCTTAGTCGGTTTTTAATTTGTTCAAATGTCTATAATTAATGTCTTATCAAAAGAAGTTATCTTTGACTGGCATGTCGAGAAATGTGAAAAAATTTCGGTAGTGCGATAATAATTTAATAGCAGTTTAAGGAATTATTACCATTTAAATATTTGGGGTCTACTGGCAATCGAAGCAAAGTTAAACGAATTCAATTTTCCCCAACTTACAGTGTTTGTCAAACAAAGTGTTGGCCCATTATGCCATTGAATAGATGAATTGAAATTATGAAATGTTTTGCTTTTGTGGAATCACAGGTGTGGCATACTGATATGACCAATTTTCCCAAGACAAAACTTTTTTTTTGACACCTCACTTGGAGGAAGATTACAAAGTGACATCACATGGTGATATGAGCGTGTCGATAAGTAATTTTAAGAGCTATTTTTTCCAAGTCTTTAAGCCGAGAAATAGCCAAAGGTAATTCTGAGCATTGTTTTAGTTCATCTGTAAATGAGACTTTAAAAAGACAACAAACGTAAAACACACACAGATATTCCATGAGTAACAATTGCAAATCAAATAAGACAAAACATTTGACGCCACCACCGCTGCCTTCCACTCATCCGGAAAGTATAAAATATAAATTCAACTTCACTCTGGGAATTAGCATTATTGTTCTACAGAACGTCTCCAACTTCGGGTGTACATTTCGTTTTGTTCTTTAAATTTCAGCTAAAAGATCAATTGAGAGTGTCCGTGTGTGTGCGAGTGTTTTTCTTAAGATTTTCACAGAAGATTTTGTGGAAAATATTTATCCGAAAAAAAACAAAAACTTTGGCAAATTCAATATGACTACAAAAATAGCTGATGTGTTGGTTAGTATTAACTTTAATGGACATTAACTGAAACAAATCTAAAAGTGCCTAGTTCCCCGGGGTCGAAGCTCACTATAGAAAAAAATCAAAGTCCTCGATGAAAAACTACCATAAAAACCAATCAGTCCAATTTTCCTGAAATTATAAGAATTACAACAAAACTACGGAATCTAAACCCTAGACCCAGAAAATTAATATGATTACCTCAAATATGATTCAAGTGAATAGTGTGACTTTTGCACGGGAAACATGTGACATGCTTGCCGCAACCATGTTATTATTATTATTATTATTTTTTTTTTTTTTTGAAATTACGTATCTGCTTTTGGCTTCAAACATGTTTGAAGTAATCACACGCATAGAAAGAATATAGAGCAAAATATTATTTTTGGATGGAGAAGAACATGGAACATTTTTGTTTTCTCACATATAATGGTTGTCGAAATCAGATACATAATTTCCGAGAAAATAAAATGGTTGCGACAAATATGTTACGTATTCACCGTCTAAAAATAATATATTGCTCTAGGAGGCGATCATATACCTCTTAGCCTCATTTATACTATTCCGTCCATTGTAATACCACTGTGACGAATTCTCTCTTATCAATGAGTGCTGCCCAATTCTGTGTCGAGCTCAATGACAAGGGACCTCCTTCATCACGCAGGTCACTCACCCCAAACATGTTTCAAAAGCATAATGCAGCTTTTTCACAGGGAACATGTTTGTGGCTACCATGTTATTTTCTCGGAAATTATGTTTCTAATTTCGGCATGCGTGTTATGTTTGGCGAGATCAACATATTTTTGAGACAAAACTGTTTCATGTTCTCCCTGAAAAAGTAATATTATGCTATTCGGAGCGATCATATTCCTTGTCTGGATTTTATAGCTAAGTCCGAGCGGAGTTTCACAGTACGATGAAACCACATAAAGAAGCTTTATGAAGCATTAATGAGAGTGGATAATCCAACGCTGAAAAACTTCTTGGTGATTGGTCGAAATTGGGCTTGAACCCGAGAAAATTTTCTAAAAATATTTAACATTTTCTAAAATTAACCAAAAGTTTTCTTCCTGGTTAGTTCACTGTTTTTTCAGTGTACTAACACTAATTGTTGTTCAATAGCACTTAAGCCATTTTGCTTCTATTTGTATGCAACATTGCCTTATTTGTTTTTTTTTTTTTGTTTTTTCTTCTAGTTCTTCGTATTATGCCTTGGCTTATCATGGGCTTCCGATATAAATGCTGACTCTGAAAATGAAATCTCTGGCTCATCATCGGATATGCAAACATCAGCCACATCGGCCAAATGTAAGATAGCCGAGTTAAAAAAAACATGAATTTCAATATTATATCTTAAATGATTTTTATTCCAGTGCTTAATTTAGGAGGTCTACTAGGAGGCGGAAGCTATTATCCTAATAACAATCGTCCAAATTATTATCCCAACAGCGGAGGTTATTATCCCAACAGCGGAGGATATTATCCCAACAGTGGTGGTTTCTATCCCTCCACCGGTAGTTATCCCACAAATGGATATTATCCCACAAATTATCCATCGAATGGATATTATCCCTCAAGTGCCTATCCAAATAGTGGATATCCTTATTCCACAACATATGGTAATGCTGGATATTATCCATCTAGCACTTATTATCCCACTAGTGGCACAAATATGCTTGGTGGGACCGGAAATGGAGGCTATGGTGGATATGGAGGTAATGGTGGGTTACATCAATACTATGGCTATTGGAATCCTAATTATGTAGGCCGTCGAAATCTTGGCTATGGCTATTATAAAAATACTGATCGTTATGGTCTGCCAAAGCTCATTAAAGAACATCGCTATAACAGTGCCAGGCAAGAAACTGAGGGTATGACATCTCGTTCTTGCAGGGGTTATGACTAAATCCCATAAATTTTGATGTGGGAATATTTTCAATTGTTGTTGCTGTTATATTTCTTGCTATTGCGGATTGTGACAAAAATATATTCATTGTAATGGTTCTGTGGACAAAATGAACGTATCGCATTTGTTTATTAGATTTTGTGTTTGGTTTATTGAAATATTTTACTGAAATTATTTAAATGTAGTTGTGCGTTTCGACTTGCATGTCCGTCTGTTTGTCTATCCATCTATTTTTGTTTTTGTTCTATCTATAGGAGTTGTACTTGAATATCTTAAGCTCTATTCCCATGTATGGGTTTGCATGGGCAATTTCAAGCCCATTAAATTGTCATGGAGCTAACTTTGTCAACTATGACAACATTCTAGGTAAGATTAATACTAAAATCTTTTCATTAAGATAAATTAATGTGTCAACAAAATCTCATTAAATAATTTTAATCAGCTGTTTTCCAAATGAATGCAATTGTTCGAGAGTGGCATGTTAAATAGAAAATATTTTCGTATGGTAAAAAGTTTCTCTGGAATTCTGAGTCTCTCTCTTTATCGTTTGATGCAGTTTAAGAACCGCCTAAAAGTCTACTTCACTTTTTTCATTGTGAAGTAGGAGTTGCCATATGACTTATGGATAATTTAAACCATGTGGCTCCATTCGGTTTATGAAAGCGCCTAGAGTTATGCATCATACTCTGTAACTGATATCATTCTTAACCGGTTCATATAACGTCTGTGGAATTGGATACCATTGCTCTTCAAAGTGTAGTTTCTTAATCATATTCGTTTGGGTAATTATGTATATATTACTTGAGATCTTATATTCTTTATAGTGCATCAAGGTTGGCAATAAAGCCATACCCAAGTGGTGAACTTCGCTCTTGTCATTGTTAGTGACAAGGGACCTCTTTTTATAGCCCAGTTCGAACGGTGTTTGTCATTACGATGAAACTAGTTCGACAACTTTGAAACATTCAGAAATGTATTTGGTGTTCATTCGAAGCTAAATCCAATACCCAGACTCTTAGTATGCAAGGCGGACACGCTAAGTATTGCACCACGGTGACTCCTAAGATAATGCAAGATACTCAGAATTGTCAACAACCAATGGTAAATGATTCTATTTAAGTTCGTCAGTCTAAGAATCTATGCTTGGCACGTATCACAGAGTATCTCTAGATCTTATCAAGACCAAATTGGTGTGTTAATTGATTCTTATTTCGAAAATTACCAAGAAATCCCACCAAAATTGCAAATTGATTGCCGTGATATACTGGGAATGTCACGAATTTCATCGATACGTCGTAATCAAAATTTCCGCAGCAAGTGTAAATATTAGTGAAGCATTAAGAGTACATTCGTTCAAAACGAGGCCAAAGCATTGGTCAATAATCTTCGACAAATTTCTGGGTTTCACAGCCTTATTTATAAAGCATAGTTCTGCATGCCAAACCGAGCGGAGTAGATGTATACGGGACATGAAGATGAAATACGGAATCGATTGATTACAAAAAAAAGTTTTACATTGTCCTAGTTAGTGGTAAATATGTATGTATTATTAGTAACATACAAATAGGTTTTCGGTTATAGAGAGAGTTCTATCTATAATTTCTATCTATATTTCTATCTATAATTTCTCTTTGACAAAGAGATTAATATCGACGCACAAAACTATGCTACAAAAACACAACGGAATGTTATGTTACCAGATTGATAATTAATGTGCCTAACTAACCCCAATAGAGGTCGTTGTTGTATATTAGTCCAATAGCGATATCATAGCTGCGCCTAGAAATATGTTCGATAGGTTCCATCTAGATTACCCTGTAGCGTTGCCAGCCATACCATACGCTTTTTCCTAATCAAAGTTGACTGGAGTACAGGGCATACTTTCAGGTGTTTTTTAATTCATTTGTCATATAGAAACGAAGCTTAATTTGAAGATTAATCTAAGAGTTGATTCGCTTAAAAGTGTTCAGTTATCGAATTTGGTTTTCTCCGATGAGGAGCCATTCCAAACGGAGTAGTGTGGGACTCGTAACGGCTGAGTCCCATTCATTGACCATGGGATCCAAATAAGAACCGCTTAGTATCGTCAAGGACAATTATTTTTATATCAATAAAGAATTTTTATTCAAATATTAGAATTGAAACATTTCACGAGGCTTAATTATGATAATTATGATCAATAATTTTGCTTTACCATAGAAAAATTCCGAAAATTCAAATTTAAAAAATCATAGCCAAGATTCTTTTTTCGACACATTTCACATTTGCCTAATTCTATCAGAAGGTTCCGCATCTGTCCATACTGAAATGTTTAGATTTCCTAAATGCGAGTCTTTTGTATTCTAAATATTTGCTCATCTCTATAAACTTAAAGATACTTGCATTTTTATTAAATTCTCTTCCGACCTACCGCTAGACACGATGTTTGCATAGAATCAGCAAATAAGGAGAGTAGGATCATTGTCAAAAGTACATTGACATATTATTTATTGCAAATGTATGACGACTTGAAATACACACATGTTACACACCACATTGAAATTTTGTTAGAAATATCCTCTTGCTCGTACATAAATCCTAAATGTCGTAAGTTGCAAAATTTCAGAAGCAACTAAGGGTATGAATAAGAGCATATGTAATTTATTTTTGTATACTATTATTATATGAAAAATGTGTTATGAAATATGTTTATTGTTTTTCGTTTCAGGCTATCTCACATCCAAGCTGAACATGGGCTGATAATCTTTGGGGATATATGTGAAAGGTATAGTTCGCCCACCATCTAATAGCCTCAATGAAGAACACGAATAAAAGTTTATCATAAAATTTTATTAATAAATACATGAACTACATTAGCACAACATTTTCTGTTCACATATATAAACAATATCATAAACATTTTTGCTTAAGTTGTTACTTTCCTTGTAAAATAAATAAATATTAAAAAAAAACGCAAGCTAAAAATTAATTTAAGTAGATGTATTATTTTTCCAAGAAAATATTCTTCAATGTGAATATAACTATCATTTTCACATGTATTATGTAACACAAGGGTATTTGTAATTCGTACTGTAAAATTGCTTTGGGCAACTTTATTGAATATTTGCTTGTTTTGGACAATATTATGTATGAATAGATAGTAGAAACTTCAAAAGACCTTAATAAAATCGTTTGTTCACATTGCACATACATCTTTTTACAATTTTCAAATATAACAAGTAAGGAAAGTCTAAAGTCGGGCGGGGCCGACTATATTATACCCTGCACCACTTTGTAGATCTAAATTTTCGATACCATATCACATCCGTCAAATGTGTTGGGTGCTGAATATATAGAAGTTTGTCCCAAATACATACATTTAGATATCACTCGATCTGGACAGAATTTGATAGACTTCTACAAATTCTATAGACTCAAAATTTAAGTCGGCTAATGCACTAGGGTGAAACACAATGATAGTAAAACACAAGTAAGGAAATCTAAAGTCGGGCGGGGCCGACTATTTTATACCCTGCACCACTTTGTAGATCTAAATTTTCGATACCCGTCAAATGTGTTGGGTGTTATATATAAAGGTTTGTCCCAAATACATACATTTAAATATCACTCGATTTGGACAGAATTTGATAGACTTCTACAAAATCTATAGACTCAAACTTTAAGTTGGCTAATGCACTAGGGTGGAACACAATTTTATTAAAAAACAAGTAAGGAAAGTCTAAGGGCGGGGCCGACTATATTATACCCTGCACCACTTTGTAGATCTAAATTTTCGATACCATATCACATCCGTCAAATATATTGGGGGCTATATATAAAGGTTTGTCCCAAATACATACATTTAAATATCACTCGATTTGGACAAATTTAAGTTGGCTAATGTACTAGGGTGGAACACAATTTTAGTAAAAAAATACACCCAGAAAAAAGTGCATTCGAAACTAAAGGTGAGTATTAAGTTCAAGTTTAGCCGCTAAAATCGTAATTTTGTCACGATTACTTTTCTTTAATAATCCATTTTAAGGAATACACACTTTGTGAAAATTTGCTTTGGGATATTCCCCATCAATTCATAATGAAATCTGCAAAATATATGTATAATTTTATAACTTTTTTTAATGATTTAGTTTTCACTTTAGTGAAAATTAGCGGCTAAACTCGAACTTAATACTCACCTTAAAGGAAAAAATGTTCATCAATATAGTTTATCCATTTTATTTCCATTAAGGTAAATTTTTGTGAAAAATAATAAAATTTACTCGTTTCAGTAAAAAAATCCTAAACTGTAAGCAGTTAGGAATAGTTCATTAACTAGAATAAGGCATGGAATTTTACTCATACTATTTTCTTCGCTGGGTATAAGAATTTACTACTGAAAAAGAAAATTTTATTCACCGATAACAAAGCATTCGTAAAAATAAACAAAAACCGAACTAAAACCAAGTTTCCTCAAAATTAGTAAAATTTCTTATAAAATGATAATTGCGACTTCCTTTATAATAGAAAGTTTTTCATACATACGAACAACACTTGGCATAGAAAAATATTTTAGTTCATTCGTACTAAGAAGTATGCAATCCTTTCAAAACTTAAGGAAACACACTTGTTAGAATATAGGAAATTTTCCTAAATTTCTATTGTCTACCTGTAATCGATACCTGTCATCGTAATCGATGTGTTTGCGCGTGGGTGTAATCGATATATTTGCGCGTCGGTTGTTTTTTTTAGTTGGAATCGCGTTGTTTTGGTATACGGAGAGATTGTTAAAAAATAATATGGTAAAATAATATAATAAATAACAAATAAAATATATAAAATATTTGTTATTTTAAATTAGTGAGAAAAATGTTCGTTTTTTTAAATAAATCTATCAATGTTCGTGATAGTGTATAAAGAAAGAAAACATCAGCAGAATAACAACCCTTTCATTTGTCTTCATTTTGGAATCTTCAATTATCAGGTAATATTCAGTGACGCTAACCTTTTGCAACAAAAATGTTTTATGATTTTTTATATTTGTAGGTATTGAAATTGTAAAAGGAGGACAAAATCGTTAGGCAGCAACTTATTAAAAGTGAAAAGTACAAGAAGAAGAAAAAGTGCGTTTTACAGTTGATAATACCACACGGAAATTGGAAATATTGGAATAATAAACTATAATATTTCAAAGAGATTCGATGCTGTTGATTCTTAATAAATATATTCAATATATTAATAAAACATGTCTTTTATTGAAGATAAAATTGCTTATAGAAATAAATAAAATTGTATTTAAAAACGAAGGTAAGCAGTTCTAATTATGAAGTAAAAGTTTTACCACAAATGTGTAAGATTTGTCGAAATGAATGAAAAAATTTCAATAAAATCATTCCATATATGAATTCAAATTAGTTAAATTTTTTCATTCTGTAGTATAGTGGTATATAAATATAGGAAAATGTTAACTAATATATGGAATACATTGTTCCTAATTTCTACGAAATCACATCGTTCAAACAAGTAAAAATGTCTTTGGCGCTATACGAAGTTCAACTTTCTTCACAATGAGTTCATTTTAACTTAAAGAAAGGGTCACTTTTTTCTGGGTGTATGTGAAACATTTAAATCTGAAGCATTTTTAAGGAAACTTCGCAAAAGTTTATTTATGGTTTATCGCTAGATATATATGTACTAGAAGTTAAGGAAAATTAGAGTCATTTTTATAACTTTTCGACTAAGCAGTGGCGATTTTACAAGGAAAATGTTGGTATTTTGACCATTTTTGTCGAAATCAGAAAAACATATATATGGGAGCTATATCTAAATCTGAACCGATTTCAATCAAATTTGGCACACATGACTATATTACTAATTGTACTCCTAGTGCAAAATTTCAACCAAATTGGGCCAAAACTCTGGCTTCTGGGGCCATATAAAGCCATATCGGGCGAAAAATATATACGGAAGCTATATCTAAATCTGAACCGATTTCAATCAAATTTGGCACACATCACTATAGTACCAATTGTACTCCTTGTGCAAAATTTGAAGCTAATCGGGATAAAACTCTGGCGTCTGGGTCCATATAAGTGCATATCGGGCGAAATATATATATGGGAGCTATATCTAAATCTGTATCGATTTCAACCAAATTTGGCACGCATATCTACAATGCTAAATCTACTCCCTGTGCAAAATTTCAACCAAATTGGGCCAAAACTCTAGCTTTTAGGACCATATTAGTGCATGTAGGGCGAAAGATATATATGGGAGCTATATCTAAATCTGAACCGATTCCAATCAAATTTTGCACACTTGACTATACTACTAATTGTACTCCTAGTTCAAAATTTCAACCAAATTCGGCCAAAAATCTGGCTTCTGGGGCCATATAAGTCCATATCGGGCGAAAGATATATATGGGAGCTATATCTAAATCTGAACCAACCAAATTTTGCACACTTGACTATACGACTAAGTGTTATGTTTGTACAAAATTTCAAGCAAATCGGTATAAAACTCTAGCTGCTGGGTCCATATTAGTGCATATCGGGCGAAAGATATATATGGGAGCTATATCTAAATCTGAACCGATTTCTTCCAAAATCAATAGGGTTCTATTCTGACCCAAATTAGGAACATGTGCCAAATTTGAAGGCAATTGGACTTAAATTGCGACCTAGACTTTGATCACAAAAATGTGTTCACAGACAGACGGACGGACGGACAGACGGACAGACGGACAGACGGACATGGTTATATCGACTCAGGGACCCACTCTGAGCATTATTGCCAAAGACACCATGTGTCTATCTCGTCACCTTCTGGGTGTTACAAACATATGCACTAACTTATAATACCCTGTTCCACAGTGTGGCGCAGGGTATAAATATGGGAAACATTTAAATCTGAAGCAATTTTAATTTTATTTATGATTTATCGCTCGATATATATGTATTAGAAGTTTAGGAAAGTTAGAGTCATTTTTACAACTTTTCGACTAAGCAGTATCGATTTTACAAGGAAAATGTTGGTATTTTGAACATTTTTGTCAAAATCAGAAAAACATATATATGGGAGCTATATCTAAATCTGAAGCGATTTCAACCAAATTTGGCACACATCACTATATTACTAATTGTACTCCTAGTGCAAAATTTCAATCAAATTGGGCCAAAACTCTGGTTTATGGGGCCATATAAGTCCATATCGGGCGAAAAATATATATGGAAGCTATATCTAAATCTGAACCGATTTCAATCAAATTTGGCACACATGACTATACTACCAGTTGTACTCCTTGTGCAAAATTTCAAGCTAATCGGGATAAAACTCTGGCTTCTGGGTCCATATAAGTGCATATCGGGCGAAAGATATATATGGGAGCTGTATCTAAATCTGAATCGATTTCAACCAAATTTGGCACGCATATCTACAATGCTAAATCTACTCGCTGTGCAAAATTTCAACCAAATTGGGCCAAAGCTCTGGCTTTTAGAACCATATTAGTCCATATCGGGCGAAAGATATATATGGGAGCTATATCTAAATCTGAACCGATTTCTTTCCAAAATCAATAGGGTTCTATTCTGACCCAAATTAGGAACATGTGCCAAATTTGAAGGTGATTGGACTTAAATTGTGACCTAGACTTTGATCACAAAAATGTGTTCACAGGCAGACGGACGGACGGAGGGACGGACGGACAGACGGACATGGTTATATTGACTCAGGGACCCACCCTGAGCATTATTGCCAAAGACACCATGTGTCTATCTCGTCTCATTCTTGGTGTTACAAACATATGCAATAACTTATAATACCCTGTTCCACAGTGTGGCGCAGGGTATAAAAAGAATGCGAATTTTCTTATTGGGCGGTGAACATGTAGCATGTTTGTGGCAACCATGTTATATTCTTGGACATTATTTATCTGTATTCGACAACCATTTTATGTTTCGCAAGATAACAATATTTTTGTTTTCTCGCGAAAATGTTCCATGTTCCCCATCCTAAAATAACATTTTGCTCTAGGAGGTGAATAACATTTTGCTCTGCGTGTACTTTTAGTTCATTTTTTTATGAGGATGTCTAAATTATTGTAGTTAATGCTACACTCATAGCAAATAGACTGCTATTGGAAAACACTGAATGATATTTTTAAGCAGATAAAAACTGCTTTTGAACCCTTTTTTTCTTCTAAAACATCTGATATTCTGGCAGCAAACAAAAAATTAGAATGTATTCTAAACACCCTCAAAAAAAAAAAAAATCGCTTCTGTAACAAATACCCCAAACACATTTTGCTACTAGCAAAACAAAATATTGTTTGTATTGTTCAAACATATTATGTTTCACCTTAGGCATACACTGGTAGAAACAAATTTTAATGAACATTTCTTTGAGTATATATATTTTAAAGACGCCAATTGGTTAAAAGGTTGGCTGATATATCCCCGGTCTAACAAAGAAAAACACATTTTTTTTTGTCAAAATTCGTTTTTATTATTCAACATAGTTCCCTTCAAGAGCGATACAACAATTATAACGACCTTCCAATTTTTTGATACCATTTTGGTAGTACTCCTTCGGTTTTGCCTCAAAATAGGCCTCAGTTTCGGCGATCACCTCTTCATTGCAGCCAAATTTTTCCCCTGCGAGCATCCTTTTGAGGTCTGAGAACAAGAAAAAGTCGCTGAGGCCAGATCTGGAGAATACGTTGGGTGTGGAAGCAATTCGAAGCCCAATTCATGAATTTTTGCCATCGTTCTCAATGACTTGTGGCACGGTGCGTTGTCTTGGTGGGACAACACTTTTTTCTTCTTCATATGGGGCCGTTTTGCCACGATTTCGACCTTCAAACGCTCCAATAATGCCATATAATAGTCACTGTTGATGGTTTTTCCCTTCACAAGATAATCGATAAAAATTATTCCATGCGCATCCCAAAAAACAGAGGTCATTACTTTGCCAGCGGACTTTTGAGTCTTTCCACGCTTCGGAGACGGTTCACCGGTCTCTGTCCACTCAGCCAACTGTCGATTGGACTCAAGAGTGTAGTGATGGAGCCATGTTTCATCCATTGTCACATATCGACGGAAAAACTGCAAATATTGATGAATGATATGACCAACACGTTCCTTTGATATCTTTAAGGCCTCTGCTATCTCGATCAACTTCATTTTATGGTCATTCAAAATCATTTTGTGGATTTTTTTGATGTTTTCGTCGGTAACCACATCTTTCGGGCGTTCACCGTCCTCCGTGCTCATTTCACCACGCTTTTTGCATACCAATCAATTATTGTTGATTTCCCTGGGGCAGAGTCCGGAAACTCATTATCAAGCCAAGTTTTTGCTTCCACCGTATTTTTTCCCTTCAGAAAACAGTATTTTATCAAAACACGAAATTCCTTTTTTTCCATTTTTTTCACAATAACAAAAGTTGCTTCACAAAAGACGCTCTATCTCACAAACTAATTGACTTACAGACGTCAAATTTTGACACGAATCATTTGATGGTTGGTACTATATAAAAATAATATGCATTTAATACTAGCGACCATCTATGTGTCAGACCGGGGACTTATCAACCAACCTGTTACTTCCATCCTTTTATTTGCAGCTTACTCTCTAGGTCTCTCTTTCTAAACACATATATTATTATTGGCTATTTCTAAATTAATATATGTTTGCATCCAAACATATTATATTTACAAAAATGTTATGTCCAAAACATAATATGTTCTAACATATTTACATATATGTCGCAAACATGTTTATGAACATTATATGCTGGCACTTAAAAAAAATGTGTTAAAAAATTTTAGTTCCAAACATAGAATTTTTACACCCAAACATATATACATTACTTTACGTCCGTGAAGGCACAACTATACCAGCACTTCCAAAAATGTCCTCCCAAAGATGTTCTTTATTTTAACAACACAGGAAGTTCATTCAATTCTTTTTTTTTAATCGCTTTTCTCATATTTTAAATGGGTAATTTTAACTGTTGTTTTTTCAAGTAGATTAAATTTTTTTTTTTGAAAAAATGCTTAATCCATTGGTGAAAAATTGCGAATTTTGGATAATAATAATATTTAGGTCAAACGTTTTAGACGTTAGAATGCATTAAATCATAAAAATTATTTATTTTGCAAAATATCATATTTTTTTTTTAAATCTCATCCAAAACACTGAATTTGAATCACACGTTAAGAAGTGAAGCAAGTTCAGTGCAACGGCTGTTAAAGTGAAGAGTAGATCAGTTCTACCAGTAAACTTGCCGAAGATACATTTAAAAAATCTACCTGTGAAGACTAGATCAGATTCTGGATTTTTAAGAACCATTTTTGTTGGAGTTTTAGAGGAATCATATGTCAATCATCTCGTGTAAGTGTGCAAGAAAATGGTTAAAATTTGTAGATTTTTACCCCCATTATTTAAACGATTACGAGAAGTAAAATCTCGAAATTTTACATTCAGTTTCAAGCAATTTTCATGATCAGTGCCCCTTCTATAAGCTTAAGAAGCGAAATCGGTCTATATGGAGGTTCTAGAATCTGGACCCCAAACTGGAGGGACCGTTTATAAGGGGTTATATCAAAGCCTGTACCGATACACCATATAAAGTCCTAAAAACTTTCAATTTCAGTCAAATTGGATCAAAACTACGGTTTCTAGAAGCCCAAGAAGAAAAATCGAGAGATAATCACAATTTTCGGCACACCTATCTGTGGTCCTAAAATACCTCCAGATTTCTAATTTCAGGCAAATTTGATAAAAACTACGAATTTTAGAAGCCAAAGAAGTAAAATCGGGAGATCGGTTTATATGGGAGCTATATCAAAACCTGGACCGATATTCACAATTTTCGGCACACATCTTATGGTTCTAAAATACTTCTAGATTTCAAATTTCAGGCAAAATGGATAAAAACTACGGTTTCTAAAGCCCAAGACCCCAAATCGGGATGAAGGTTTATATGAGGACTATATCAAAACCTGGACCGATATAGCTCATTTTAGCATGCCCGCCTTGCACACAAAGGTTGAGGGTTGAATCGCTGCTTCGATTGAACACCAAAAATTTTTCAGCAGTGGATTATCCGCTCTCAGTAATACTGAGTGTTTCCAAGTTTCTCTAAGTGGTTTCATTGCAATGTACAACACCGTTCGGACTCGGCTATAAAAAGGAGGTCTCTTGTCATTGAGCTACCCAGCAAAAAAAGAGCTTCCAAAAAAGGAGTTTGGATCCCCAACCATCTGTGATCCGGAAGTAGTGCAAACTTGGATCATCTCCAATGAATTTAAAATGGGCTTGTCATAGGACGGACTTCTTGGATCGTTTGCATTGCTTTAGAAGTTGTGCCCTGGAAGTTAATTTGAATGAAGAAATTTAAAAAGCGAAAAAAAAAAACAATTTTTTCAACCAATTTCACTTTTTTTCATCCATATGTTTTATTACACAATTATTTTCCTATTATCTAGTTTTTACAATTTGAAAAACTTGTTCGCTCCGACCAGGGTTTGAACCTGGGTTTGCTGGCACCATAACAGAACGCCTTAACACACTCAGCCACATAAAGCGTCGAAAGGTCAATTCAAATGTTTGTGATATGATCGTAATACGACACCAAGGAATAACATTCTAATTGCTTCTCGAGATGTTCTTTTGTAGTATGAACGAAAAAATAAGAAACGCAGGTTCAAATCTCACCAGCGGTAATTTTTTTTTATGTCATACATCGTTTTTATACCCACCACCATAGAATGGTGACGGGGGTATAATAAGTTTGTCATTCCGTTTGTAACACATCGAAATATCGATTTCCGACTATATAAAGTATATATATTCTTGATCAGGGAGAAATTCTAAGACGATATAACGATGTCCGTCTGTCCGTCTGTCTGTCTGTTGTAATCACGCTACAGTCTTCAATAATGAAGCAATCGTGCTGAAATTTTGCACAAACTCGTCTTTTGTCGGCAGGCAGGTCAAGTTCGAAGATGGGCTATATCGGTCCAGATTTTGATATAGTCCCCATATAAACCGAACACCCGATTTGGGGTCTTGGGCTTATAGAAATCGTAGTTTTTATCCAATTTGCCTGAAATTTGAAATCTAGAAGTATTTTATGACCATAAAGAGGTGTGCCAAAAATAGTGAGTATCGGTCCATGTTTTAGTATAGCCCCCATATAGCCCGATCTCCCGATTTTACTTCTTGGGCTTATAGAAACCGCAGTTTTTATTCAATTTACCTGAAATTGGAAATCTAGAGGTATTGTAGGACCGCAAATACGTGTGCCAAAAATTGTGAGTATATTTTGGTATAGCCCCCATATAGACCGATCTCCCGATTTTACTTCTTGGGCTTATACAAACCGCAGTTTTTATTCAATTTACCTGAAATTGGAAATCTAGAGGTATTGTACGACCACAAATACATGTGCCAAAAATTGTGAGTATGGGTCCATGTTTTGGTATGGTCCCCATATAAAACGACCTCCCGATTTGGAATTGTGGGCTTATAGAAACCGTAGTTTTTATCCAATTTGTCTGAAATTGGAAATCTAGAGGTATTTTAGGACCGTAAAGAGGTGTGCCGAAAATGGTGAGTATCGGTCCATATTTTGGTATAGCCCCCATATAGACCGATTTCCCGATTTTACTTCTTGGGCTTCTAGAATCCGAAGTTTTTATCCTATTTGCCTGAAATTGGAAATCTAGAGGTATTTTCGGGTCATAAAGAGGTGTACCGAAAACGGTGAGTATCGGTCCATGTTTTAGTATAGCCCCCATAAGAACGATTTCCCGATTTAACTCCTTGGGTTTCTAGAAACCGTAGTTTTTATCTGATTTGCCTGAAATTGTAAATATTCTGGTATTTTAGGCTCACAAAAACGTGTATCGGATTAAGTTTTTATCGGTCCATTTGGCAATGCCTCCATATAGACCGACTTCACTTTTTGAGGGTGTAGAAGGCGTACTGATCATGAAAATTGCTTGAAACTCAATGTAAAACTTCCAGATTTTTCTTCTACAGATTTAAGATTTCAAATCAAGACGTTATTTTATAATTTTCTTGCACACTTACAAGAGATGTTAATGATTCCTCTAAAACTCAAACAAAAATGGTTCTTATAAATCCAGAATCTGATATAGTCCTCATAGGTGAAATCTTTAAATTTATCTTCGGGAAGTGTCCTCTAGCCCTCCTGAAGTTTCAAAGGAAACCCTAATATTTGGTTCATGGTGGTGGGTATTTAAGATTCGGCCCGGCCGAACTTAGTGCTGTATATACTTGTTATTTTTTATTTTCGTATAAATATATTTTTTCCATTAAAAATCAACAAAAAATTAAAAATTCTCCCTTTTTTTTTGTAAAATTTAATTGTACAAAATTTGCACTTAAAATAGCCTGATTGCTTTCTTTCTAATACTTGTCCACAAGGACTGCATCGGAAGTAAAAACAAATCATTGGGGGATCCCAAGATGCGCTTTAGAAGAAGTGTTTGTGCACTTGTCCAAAAGGACTGCATCGGAAGTGGAAAAAAATTATTGGGGGACCCCACGATGCGCTTTAGAAGAAATGTTTGTGGACTTGTCCAAAAGGACTGCATCGAAAGTTGAAAAAACTCGATGGGGGATTCTGGGATGGGCTTTAAAAGAAATGTTTGTGGGACAACTTCCAATTTTTTTTTGCTGGGTAAACATGTCACTGTGTTCAGTTTTCAAGCTGAAAACCACCTTGTTTTCAAGGTTAATTTTATTACTCAATTAATTTAGGGGTATAAAATGTTTGGCAATCAATGTCCTGGACCTTTTACATCTATAACTTGATAAAAATATAATCGTCCTCATATATATTTTTGCACTTTTAATTTAGTGTTTGGATGGAAAAATCGCACTTTAACATAAAAAAAAAAAAATCATTAAATGAATTCCATTATCTGATTTCCATAAAAATGAATTCTAGTAAACAAAACGTGTATAATTCACCCGGAAATATCCATAAACATTTGAATATCTTTTGTTGTTTTTTTTTTGTAGATTTTATTGAATTTTTATAATTTGACGTAACCTCAAATATGTTTTGACGTAGCGTTTATTGTTGCACAGTTTTAATGTTGCGGTATTGCTCTGAATACCCATTAACAATTAATGTTCTTATTTTCTTGTTGTCTTTCCTCTTGTTATTTCTTTCATTAATAGAATTTGGAGTAGTGCCAATAAATTAAGACAGTTTATGACTTCCGATTAAATATTTATGTAGAAATTTACACATATATGTATCTGTATTTGCTTTCTCGCCAAAAACAGAATTGAAATCAAACAAGTGCGCACAATTAAAGGGATTTACTTGAACAAACGTAAATAGGTTTTAAGAAGTTAAACAAGTTCGAGCACCTCAATGCAATTTTAATCATCTTTAATTGTGTTCTTTTTATATTAGCGACAATACTCATGTATAAGAAAAATACATGTGGGGACGGGGTATATGGTGGAATGGGATGGAGCACTCCACCGTATTTTTTTTTTGCCTACCGTGGAAAGATCAAATGCTTCAGGCCGCTTTTGTTATAGATAACCATACGCCAATTGTAATAACGATTCTATTAAATATGGTTTCTTGTGGGTGCATGGGTGTTTGGAGAGCTCAAGATAAACCCTTGAAATTGATGAAAGATAACAAGGAGCAGCAATAGTAGCAGGTAAGAAGCAGATATTCCAATATTTATAATACCTTTGTTTGGTTGAGTTTTGAACTTTGTTCATTCAAGATGTTATTGAAATGAATTATGTGTGAAAATTTGGAACATAAACTAAGAGTTTGCAAATTTACTTTCCTTGGGTGGAACTTAGCTAACATTTGGTAAACTAAACATGTGAAAAAAAACACCAAACAATAAAATAAAACAGGTATTTTGCAGGATTGTATAAATTTGTACCGCCAACACAGTTTTTTTTACTACCAAATTTTTATTTTGGCCGAAAATATAAACAGTTTGATTCTAAAGCCGGCACAGCCAATTTCGTTCTTCACACATCCTTAATTTACCTTTTCAAAATTGAACGAAATTTTTTGAATATATTGAATAATTACACTAATAGAAAAAGTGACGTTCCAAAATCGTTAACGAATGGTGACTAAATAAAACGGAAACTTTCAGAAAAACTTAAAACAGAATGTTCACGTTTTAGTCCAAAAATAAACAGTTTGATTCTAAAGCCGACATAGCCAATTTCGTTCTTCACACATCCTTAATTTACCTTTTCAAAATTGCACGAACATTTTTTGAATATATTGAATAATTACACTAGTAGAAAAATGACGATCCAAAATGGTTAACGAATGGTGACTAAATAAAACGGAAACTTTCAGAAAAACCTAAAACAGATTCTTCACGTTTTAGTCCACGGACGTTCACGATTTCGTGAATGGCGTTCGTTTTTCTTTGGTCATGAAAAGTCTTAAAATAATCGTTGTTATGGCAACTCCGTCGACGGTACAATGTGTTAAGGTGACTGTTAACGCGAATGGATCATACAGGCCATGTTCGAATCACGGTAGCGGAAAAATTTTTGGATGTATGCAATTTTTAGATCTGCAGGTTTAAAAAATGTGTAAAAAATATTTTGTCTTATCTTTTTAGTATTTAAAGAGATAAAAAAAAGTTTTATATAAAAATAATAAAAAAACAAGTAAGGAAAGTCTAAAGTCGGGCGGGGTGTAGATCTAAATTTTCGATACCATATCACATCCGTCAAATGTGTTGGGGGCTACATATGTTATAAAGGTTTGTCCCAAGTACATACATTTAAATATCACTCGATCTGGACAGAATTTGATAGACTTCTACAAAATCTATAGACTCAAAATTTAAGTCGGCTAATGCACTAGGGCGGAACACAATGTTAGTACAAAAATATGGGAAACATTTAAATCTGAAGCAATTTTAAAGTTTATTTATTATGATTTATCGCTCGATATATATGTATTAGAAGTTTAGGAAAATTGAAGTCATTTTTACAACTTTTCGACTAAGCAGTGGCGACTTTACAAGGAAAATGTTGGTATTTTGACCATTTTTGACGAAATAAAAAAAAAACATATATATGCAAGCTATATATAAATCTGAACCGATTTCAACCAAATTTGACACGCATAGCTACAATGCTAATTCTACTCCCTGTGCAAAATTTCAACTAAATCGGAGTTAAAAATTGGCCTCTGTGGTCATATGAGTGTAAATCGGGCGAACGATATATATGGGAACTATATCTAAATCTGAACCGATTTCAATCAAATTTGGCACACTTGACTACACTACTAATTGTACTCCAAGTGCAAAATTTCAACCAAATTGGGGTAAAACTCTGTCTTCTGGGACCGTATTAGTCCATATCGGGCGAAAGATATATATGGGAGCTATATCTAAATCTGAACCGATTTCAATAAAATGTGGCACACTTGACTATAGTACTAATTGTTCTTCTTGTGGAAAATTTTAAGCAAATTGGGGTAAAACTCTGGCATATAAGTCCATATCGGGTGAAATATATATGGGAGCTATATCTAAATCTGAACCGATTTATTCCAAAATCAATTGGGTTCTATTCCAGGGATGGAAAATGCAGTACTATAGTACTTTTTTCAATACTTTTTCACCCCGGTCAGTACCGTAGTACCCCCGCCAATGATTTAGTACCTTTTGTGTAGACATTTTTGAGTCGATATCAGATTTATGGTACAATAGCTTTGACAAAATATTTTAATATTTTGAGAAAGTCTTTATCAACCTTATTTGCTAATAGCCTTTTACAAATATGGCAAACCAGACATGTTCATGTGGGAAGAAAATCTTGATTTTGTAAAAGACATAGTAAAAAACAGGATTTTATTGAACTTCAAGAATGTTTTAGTCGAAAAAAGAATGCGATTCTATACTGTCAATTTTTTATTTCGGTTGAAAATGTTGTCAAAATTTTATTTCTATATAGAATTTTTGCAAAATTTTATTTTTATAGAAAATTTTGTCAAAATTTTATTTCACTTGAAAATTTTGCAAAAATTTAATTTCTATAGGAAATTTTTGCAAAATTTTATTTCTATAGAAAAAATTTTGCAACATTTTTTTTCTACAGAATATTTTTGCAAAATTTTATTTTTATAGAAAATTTTGTCAAAATTTTATTTCACTTGAAAATTTTTGCAAAATTTTATTTATATAGAAAATGATGTCAAAATTTTATTTTCTTTAAAATTTAGTCTCTTGACAATAATCTTCCAGTGAAATTTTTGTTGAAATTTAGCAAAAAGTACCTTTCCGCTCAAAAAAATACCTTTTTTGTACTTTCTTAAAAATTGTATTTTCCATCCCTGTTCTATTCTGAGCCAAAACACATACTTGTGCCAAATTTGAAGTCGATTTGAATAAAACTGCGACTTAGACTTTAATTACAAAAGTGTGTCCACAAAAATTTTTTTTCTGACTCAATCACGAAATTAATTGATCCAATTAATTTTTAATTGAAATGTCTTCAATCACAGAAATGATAGTATCAATTAAAAAATTAATTGAAGGTCAATTACAAAGTTAATTGATCCAATTAAAAAATTAATTGATACTATTATTTTTGTGATTGATTTTTGTTTCAATTAAAAAATTTATTGAATCAATTACTTTTTTAATTGAATATTTTTTAAAACTCAATTAAAATTTTAATTGGAAAAATTTTCGTGAAATTTTTTTGTGTGTGACTATATCGACTCAGGAGCCCACCCTGAGCATTTTTGCCAAAAGACACCATGTGTCTATCTCGTCTTCTTCTGGGTGTTGCAAACATATGGACTATTTTATAATACCCTGTTCCACAGTGTGGCGCAGGGTATAAAATTTCTCCGATATGGGTTTCGAACCTTGGTCCCATAAAGCTCTTGCTTGCTATTAAACACTAAGTCGTACATGCCTGATTACAAATTTGTAAAAATTATGTTTTCGGATCATGAACGTTGGTTGTTGTTTTGACACCGTATTGTGTCAATTTTACGTAGTAGGATTGATTCATGATTATTTCTATGAGTGTAAACTATTTCCGTTTTTGTATTGTTTATAAGAAAGTGATTAAGGGACGTTTGCAACTATGAGACGTTTGTTAAATGCGCTTTGTGTGCACATTACACATTGGTCTACGCGGGTTGCCTTTTATATTTCGGGAGTGTACAACCCCTGTATTGCAATCTGCGCTCTGACTGAGCTCTATCGTAAAGCTTGACATTTTTGAGGTTCTACATACTCAGAACGTTTTGCCATACGAGAGGTATTTATGTTGTCTACAGAAACTTAAAAGATTCATCTCGCCCAAAAAATTAAAGTAAATCGCCAACATTTCTGTACTATTACCTCTTACAATTTTCGTCGTGGATTGACTTAAAACAGTAGATCGATGAACTTAATTCTATTTTTGGCGATTTTGAACAAGTGTTTATCGATGGTATGGTAAATTCAACTGATGTAGTATGATTTCGTGAAGGTCGTTCAGAATCAGTTGTTATTCCAAAAACCATTGATGCTGTGTGCCAGCTGATATAGCAAGATAGTCTTATTACCTATCGTGAGATTGGGACAACCTTAGGCGTTAGTGGGCCACACCCAGAGAAGGAATATGATCACCTCAAACATGTTTTAGGAGCAAAATGTTATTTTTGGGTGGTGACCATGTAACATGGTTTTCGCAACCATGTTATTTTCTCGGAAATCATGTATATGATTTCGGCAAGCAGGTTTTATTTGACGAGAAAATAACATTTTAGTGACCAACATGTTACATGGTCACCATACAAAAATAACATTTTGCTCTTGAAACATGTTTGAGGTGATCATATTCCTTCTCTGCGTGCAGCAAACATTCAATATTACATCAACTTAAAAATAATACGCTGAACATTTGAGTCCCAAACATATAATTTTTACACCTATACATACGAAAAACAGTCTTTTTCGTCCGTGTAATGTATATTATTGTCCCAACATTCTTTGAAATTTGTTCCGATTTAATAGTCCTACGCTCTGTCCATCATTGTTCGATATTAATAAACACTGGTACTCAGTGGCCTGTTGGCGCTTTGAATTTCTTTGTGTCACATCCAAGTTTGACATGGTTCTAATAAAAGAATATCATTAATTAAATGTGATAGATAAACAAAACGCAAGAGCCAATATAAACAATTAGTCTATAAAATTAACACATTAATATGTAAGGAAGCGGTAATGCTTTTCCAATGTCAATTTCTTAAACGTGAATTAAGACATGGCGCATTTAGCGAGTAGGGTTTTCATTACCGAAATGGGATCATTGTTATTTGGCAACATTATCTTTAGACCATTAGAGGGCAGTTCGGAAACTTCTTAGTCTAGCACAAAAAGCGCGGTATAAACAGAAAAAGTTAAGTCTTTTGGAAACTTCTATCTCCGTTATGAACACATGTTAAATTTTGTTTCAATATGGCAACTCCTTCACAGAGAATGAAGCCGACCCATTTTTGTCGGCGGCGGCGGACACTAAATTTTTGCCTCCGGCGGCGGCGGCTTGACGGCTGAGCCGATATAAATTTGTTCACTCGGCGGCGGACAATTATCCATTATAAAATCAATTTGAAGTTAATCGAATGGTAATGAGATTAGTTGTACAACCTATCTTACAAACAAATTTACTTTTCGTTCAAATTTTCTGAGCTAAATTTTTGCTAAATTATTATAGCAGATTAAATATGATTGGTTGTGTTCAAAATTTTGGAAAAAATACGACAATTTAATAAACATTTTTCTGATTTAAATCGATATTTTTGATTACTTGGCGGCTAAATTTGAGTCGAGATTAGTCGACATATTCGGCGGCGGCGTCGACTGGCAAAAAATGGTCGGCGGCGACTGAAATAGGCGGCGCGACTCGGCGGCTTCATTCTCTGCTCCTTCATATAGAAACAGGTGTTCAAAAAAGACGCATTCGCAATTTTTACAATAGAAAAATTAGAAATGCGTGCTGTCATTAAATATTTACATAAAAAAGGTTTATCGGGACAAGAAATTCATAATGATATGGTGAATGTGTTAGGTGAAAGTGCTCCTTCATATGCAACAGTAAAAAATTGGGTTGCTGAATTTAAACGTGGTCGTACAAGCATTGAAGATGAACCACGTAGTGGACGTCCAAAAACAGCAACAACAACAGAAATTGTAGCCAAAGTGCATGATATGGTATTAAATGATCGACGAATAAATGGGCGTGAAATTGCTAATATCATGGGCATCTCAAATGATCGAGTCCATTTAATTTTGCATGAAGAACTACAGATGAAAAAGCTTTCTGCAATATGGGTGCCGCATTTGTTAACAGTCGATCAAAAACGCATAAGAATGAACATTTCTCATGCTTATTTGTATCGTTTTAAGCGAAATACAATGGATTTTAAACGTCGTTTCATAATTGTTGATGAGGCGTGGATCCACCACTATACTCCAGAGACAAAAGAACAATCCAAACAATTGACTTAAGCTGGAGGAAGTGCCCCAAAGAAGGAAAAAACAATTTAATCGGCTGGTAAGGTTATGGCAACGATTTTTTTGGGACTTCAAAGGTATTTTATTGATTGACTATCTGCAAAAGGGTAAAACAATAAATTCAGAGAATAACGTCCTGGCTTACAACACAAAAAAGTAATTTTCATCAAGACAACGCACCAGCGCACAAGAGTGTTTTAACAATGGCTAAAATCAACGAATTAAAGTACGAGTTGAGGAAAACTATTTTAATCAAGGGTTGGAATTGCTAGAAAAGCGTTGGAATAAGTGTATTGAAGTTTCAGGAGATTAACGTATATTGAAAAATAAAAATATTTTTGAAAAACTATTTATTCTCTTTCATTGATAGGCTAAGAAGTTTCCGAACCGCCCTCGTATGTTTAGAGTTGACCGACAATTATTTCTTTAATAATGTAATTTTTAGTGATTCATTAATGTAATTTCATGTAAACTTTTTATCAATGTCCGTGAATACATCAAAATAATATAAGTGGTGAGTGAGCTGTAGCCAAACGTTCTCAAAATTTCTCGTTGATTGTAAAAATAGTTTTAAAAATTTTATTACATATAACAGTTTCAACTATTTCCCGAAAATCACATAGTACTCCACTTAATATGGTTACTCAACCACTACACTACATGCCTTTACTGTGACGCACATATCAATCGATGCTGGCTTTATTTCAGTTGCTTCCTACCCAATTGTTAATTGAATCGGCATTTAGCATGCTTCATTACTAATTGCTTGGGCTTTTAGCTTCCACACTAATAATAATCACATGTTACAATAACCCTAAAAACTCCTCGGACCCTACCCACCGTCCAGCCTAGACATTGCTCCACTTATTGCGATCGATTCGCGTAAGCTGGCGGATAATTTCCAATGAATCAATCAAACAAGTTCCTTAATCCTATTTGTCCAAAAAATTTCAAATAAAGTAACTATATTTAATATAAAGGGTGATACGGTCAAAATTTGGTCAATATAAACTTGACGTATTTCTTTCAATTTTGCATTTAAAAAACCTGAACACCCCTCATTTTGAAGGTGTGTGTGTAGAATGTTGCTTCTATTTTGATTTTGGAATTCACTCTTCAGTTGTCAAAATGCCGTCCAAGCAAGAAAAGCAGCGTATCAAAATTTTGCTCGCGCATCGCGAAAATCCGAGCTACTCCCACGCAAAGCTTGCAAAATCGCTAAAAGTTGCCAAATCAACCGTTACAAATGTAATTAAAGTCTTTGGGGAACGTTTGTCGACAGCCAGGAAGTCTGGATCGGGGGAAAATCGAAAACCGGAAGCCGCTGAGACGACAAAGAGAGTTGCCGGTAGTTTCAAGCGGAACCCTAACCTCTCTCTCCGAGATGCCGCAAATAAGCTAGGTGTATCGTCTACAACCGTGCATCGAGCCAAAAAACGAGCCGGACTATCGACTTACAAGAAGGTAGTGACTCCAAATCGCGATAATAAGCAAACTACGACGGCCATAGCGTGATCCCGGAGGCTATACGCGATGATGCTGACGAAGTTTGACTGCGTGGTAATGGACGACGAAACCTACGTCAAAGCCGACTACAAGCAGCTTCCGGGACAGGAGTTTTATACGGAAAAGGAAGGGGAAAGGTAGCAGATATTTTCAAGCACATAAAACTGTCAAAGTTCGCAAAGAAATATCTGGTTTGGCAAGCCATCTGTACCTGTGGCTTGAAAAGCAGCATTTTCATAGCTTCCGTGACTGTCAACCAAGAAATTTACGTGAAAGAGTGTTTGAATAAACGTCTGCTGCCTTTCCTGAAGAAACACGGTTGTTCCGTACTGTTTTGGCCGGATTTGGCATCTTGCCATTACGGTAAAAAGGCCATGGAGTGGTACGCCGCCAACAACGTGCAGGTGGTTCCCAAGGACAAGAACCCTCCCAACACGCCAGAGCTCCGCCCAATTGAGAAATACTGGGCTATTGTCAAGCGGAACCTAAAGAAGACCAAAAAACTGCTAAGGACGAGCAGCAGTTCAAGGCAAACTGGCTTTCTGCGGCGAAGAAGGTGGACAAGGTGGCTGTACAAAATCTGATGGCAGGTGTCAAGCGTGAGGCCCGGCAATTCGGATTTGGAAAAGCGAAAGCCTAACTGAATATTTTTCCTGAATTTTATACTAATTGAACTTGAAAAAGAAATTTAATTTGATTTTTAAATAAACGATTTCACCGATTTACACGCGTTTTCCCTTGACCAAATTTTGACCGTATCACCCTTTAAAGAATTTTTTTACATTCAATAAATTATATATTTCGATGCCTTAACATGAAAACTCGACTTTTAGCTGCTGTGCAAGAGAAGGCAAAAATTTAATAGAATCCGTAAAATTTTAGATACAAAAAATTCTAATATAATTATTAATAGAAAAATATTAAAATATTAAAAAAAAATTTTATTATAATTTTACCGGTTTATTATTTCCACCTCCTGTAAAAAATAACCAAAATCAAGTAAGGTAACATAATTTTTAGTAATGAGCCATCGTTTAGTATGCATAAACTAAAACAAATAATAAATCAAAGCTATTGAAAGCATAAATTCCAATCTAATTCACAGACTCTCATACAAATTATGTTTCGACAGTTAACTGATATCCAATACATGACCAGGTGTAATTCCATAAAGTTCATGTACCCCATTCTATTGCAGATATTGTAAAAAAATCAATATTATGATTTATGTATTTGTTTTTATCAAAGTGTTTATGGTACCACCGTTTTATGTGATGGTACGAAGAGGCGTCGATTCCATTTGAATGAAAATGACAAATATATTAATTTGCCATTATATGATTTTCAACAACCATAAAATCACCCTCCTGATTACTCTTCGAAGAATGCATGTGTTCGATTAATGTCAAAACAAACAATGGGCAAAGTGTTTCTGCGAGTAGACGAGTACGTGTGTAGGTGGGAAGCACTTTTCAAACTCACACACATACCCACAACCATTCACCTTCTATCGCACTCAGGTGGTCGGTTGTGTTGATTGTGTAGTAATCTCAAAATATTCGTACACTAAGGCTATGGTCACACTAGGCAAATATTTGACCAAAATGAGTGTCAAACATTTTCCAGAACCATTTTTCAAATATCTGAATACGGTTTTTTGGAACAAAATTCTACAACGATGTTATATATCCAATATGAGCTAAATATGTTTGTTGGTTTGGCTGTGGCGACGGATTCATTTTTGATTTCTGTCAAATATTTGCCCAGTGTGACCATAGCATAAGAGATTCAATATCATGTGGAAATTCGTTGTTTTGTTTGTTTGTATTTAAGGTTCTTTCAAGCCATATGCACAGTAGAATGAAAAAATGCGTAATTTCAATGATGCTAAAATTTACACACTGTTAGGTCATAGTTAAGTTGTATTCTCCACCTAAATTTTTGTCTTTATATATTTTTGAATTTGAAGTGGGCATATAAGATATTTGTGCTAAGCGTGTAACACCAAATACAAAAGGAGATTCCCAATGTTATTGGGAAATGGTTTCAGTATCACTGTGTTACATTTTAGGCTTTCCGTCGGTATGAATATTGTTATTAGTATCAAAGAACAGATCAGATTTTTGGCTCGTAATTTTGGAGAAGTCACCAAAAACCTATTCCACCACAACACCAAAAATGTATTGGATACAGTAAAATCGATTCAAATTCAATATAGATCTCGGGGAGTAAATCTCACCATACATATAAAGTGGGGAGCAAGAACGTGTGTTTTAACTTTATGCAATCTTTTTTAAATAGAAAATGTCTTGTTAAAGAGAAAATGTCTTGTTAGACCCGACTTAAGCCGATCTGCTCTGAGAATTATTGCCAAAGACACCATGTGTCTATCTCGTCTCCATCTAGGCGTGTTTGGTACAGGATATAAAAAGGGATGGGACTGGGAATTTCATAGAAATTTACAAAAATGTTATAAAAGAACAACATTTGTGATACCAGTTTTCCAAACATTTTTTTCTTGGTGTGTATGATTGTCTATTTGTTTGTGTGTTTTCTGAATCACGTTTATTGAGTTAATTGAAGTTGCACGCCGAATTTGGAGGTATATATTGGAATTCGATATTGTCATCGTAGAAAAAAAAAACTACTAATATTAAATCGATGTCTTAATAGTGATAATTTGTTTGTTCTTAACATAGATGATAATAGTAAAAGAACTCGTCTTTATTTTCAGCTTATACGCAAAAAAAACAAAAAAAATTTGAATACTGAAATTAAAGTGGATCATATCGAAAGGGGGCATCAGGTGCTTGCCACCAGAGAAAAAAAAACATTGGTAAATCGTTTTTACATTTAACGACAAATGGTAACACCATAATAAAAACAAGTATATACTGCAGTAAGCTCGGCCAGCCCGAATCTTATGTACCCTCCACCATGGATTGCGTAACATCCACAATCGAATTACTTGGGTTGTGGTATCTTAAAACTTCTTAACATCGTTTTCTAAATTGTGAGTTAGTCCATACGTGGTGAAGATTATATTACGTTTTATCAATTGAGAGCTAAGGCTCGATATGAAAGCTAAGGCTTTCAGTTAGATTATCAAGAGGGAAAAATGGGGAACTAAGATTCCAAGGGATTCTGCAGAGATTGGTGGAACTTAGGTTCCTGGGTTAATGGGTCACTTTATATGATCACACTGCCACCATGAATACTTACATGGAAAACCAATATACCGCAATGAGAGAAAAAGAGACAAGTTGAGTTTAAGTTGAGATGACAAACTTTTTATTGAGGAGGGATAGATCCTTTTACGTTAAAAGCTGGCTGAAGAAAGAGGCCGGAAACTTAGACTAGATTTGACAGGTGAATTCAGAGTTTCAGAAAAGAAGAAAGGGGAAAGCAAATAGAAAACAAAGTTGCTACTTAAAATTATGACTGCTTAAAACTCTAATCTATTACACGCTAACGGCTAATCTAAAAAGAAAATTCATTTAACTTATCTTAACGATAGGAATTCAATATTAATTCAAATTTCAATTCAATAATTCAAAATTCATACTCAATATATTTAAACTACATTAAACACGTGGTATATATTAGACAAAAAAGTGATGTTAGTTAAGTCTAGAAATAATTAGGAATCGATATGGACTTTTTGCACGGTACGTAGAGAGCCAGAATTGAAATATGGTGGTCGCTTATATGGGGGCTATATACAATTATGAACTTGATATGGACCAATTTTTGTGTGGTTGGGGATCGATTTATCAGAGGGCCATATATAACTATAGACCGATATGGACATAGTTAGTCATGGTTGTTAACGACCATATACTAGCACAATGTACCAACTTTCAACTCTCTCGGATGAAATTTGCTCCTCCAAGAGGCTCCAAAACCAAATCTCGGGATCGGTTTATATGAGGCTATGTATGATTATGGACTGATATGGACCACTTTTGGCATGGTTGTTAAATATCATATACTTTCACCACGTACCAAATTTCAAGCAGATCGGATGAATTTTGCTTCTCCAAAAAGGCAGCGGAGTTCAAATCTGGGGATTGGTTTATATGGGAGCTATATATACTTATGGACTGATAGGAACCAATTCCTGCATGGTTGTTGGATACCGTATACTAATATCACGTACCAAATTTCAACCGAATGGGAAGAATTTTGCTCTTCCAAGGGTCTCTGGAGGTCAAATCTGGGGATTGGTTTATATGGGGCCTATATATAATTATAGACCGATATCGACCAGTTTTTGCATGGGAGTTTGAGGCCATATATTAACACCACGTACCAAATTTCAACTGAATCAGATGAATTTTGGTCTTTCAAGAGGCTCCGGAGGTCAAATCTGGTGATCGGTTTATATGGGGGCTATATATAATTATGGACCGATGTGGACCAATTTTTTCATGGTAGTTAGAGACCATCTAACACCATGTACCAGCCGGATCGGATGAAATTTGCTTCTCTTAGCGGCCTCGCAATCCAAATCGGGGGATCGGTTTATATGGGGGCTATATATAATTATGGGCCAATGTAGACCAGTTTTTGCATGGTTGTTACATACCATATACTAACATCATGTACCAAATTTCAGCCGGATCGGATGAAATTTGCTTCTCTTAGCGGCCTCGCAATCCAAATCGGGGGATCGGTTTATATGGGGGCTATATATAATTATGGACCGATGTGGACCAATTTTTGCATGGTTCTTAGAGACCATATACTAACACCATGTACCAAATTTCAGCCGGATCGGATGAAATTTGCTTCTCTTAGAGGCCTCGCAAGCCAAATCTGGGGATCGGTTTATATGGGGGCTATATATAAGTATGGACCGATGTGGACCAATTATTGCATGGTTGTTAGAGACCATATACTCACATCATGTACCAAATTTCAGCCGGATCGGATGAAATTTGCTTCTCTTAGAGCAATCGCAAGCCAAATTTGGGGATACGTTTATATGGGGGCTATACGTAAAAGTGGACCGATATGGCCCATTTGCAATACCATCCGACCTACATCAATAACAACTACTTGTGCCAAGTTTCAAATCGATAGCTTGTTTCGTTCGGAAGTTAGCGTGATTTCAACAGACGGACGGACGGACGGACGGACATGCTCAGATCGACTCAGAATTTCACCACGACCCAGAATATATATACTTTATGGGGTCTTAGAGCAATATTTCGATGTGTTACAAACGGAATGACAAAGCTAATATACCCCCCATCCTATGGTGGAGGGTATAAAAACATTTTTGCCTTGAAGAGAAAAGAAGAAGGAGATATTTTGTTGTGTGTGTAATACATCCAGTTCCTCTTGATGTGAACTCTTCCATGCCTGTTCATTCATAAATGTATGTACACCTCCAATCGTAACGTAATTTCCTCGAAAGATACAATTGCTTACTCTTTTTGAGATTTTCAATACTGTGTAACAATACCATCGTTAAAGAGGAATTATCAAAGAATTTATGAAGCACTGATAAAATAGAACGCTTTCGATATGGCTGCAACAGTGGCGCTAATGAAAGAGAGCATTTAACAATATTTCCAGAATTTAATTTCAAGCGCTGGATGTGTTTTTCTCCTTGCGTTTGCGATTTGATAATGTTCAGTCGTTCATTGGCACTTTCGGTAGCTGGTCGAGGAAAAAATCACCTCCGTATACTGTCACTAGACAGAAGCGAAATTACGATTTTGTTAAGAATTCAATGAAAATACCATGCAATGATTTGTGATTACAAACAATAATCGTAAAACTCGGTATTTTTATAGCCAAAATCTTCAGAAAACGAAATCATTTTCTTTGATAGACCGATACTAATGGGCTTTATTTTGTTGTGTCTACAAAAAAAAATTTTGTTCCTGGTTTAAGTGTAAATGTAGATGTGATCGAGTAGAAGAGAAAGAAAAATAAAGTGAAATAAATAAAAATTATATGGGAATCAGTCGTAACATCTCGTGCTGATAAATGTTGCATTGAGATATAACAATATTCTCATTTTTTTTGTTGGTCTGGTGGTGTTTACTACATATACGTCTGTTTGTATGTGCGTGCGTTTGTGCGGGCAAAAATATTGATTTCAAATTAACGTTATTTCTATATAATCGCATTCTTCTTTGCCAGCCGCCGTTAAGTGCTCTCAATTAAGTTTGTGGATTTGGCAAAAAAAAAAAAATAATTATCCATATCTGAAAGAAACCCAAAAAAAAAAAATATCAAAAAGTAAGCAAATCAATGCTAAATATCCATCATCGATAATGGCTAACCCCCCGCATAGCTTTATCTGTTACATTTATGTGTTGTGCTGTTCTAGGAGAGGTAATTATCATTTTATATCATATGCATTGTGTGTGAAATAACACTGCCCGACAAATTGCGGCATGTGGTTGGGTATTACGGAAACTGGTTTTGGGGTTAAATTAATGGTTCAGAAAGATCAACGTAGGTCGGTGATTTCTACATTTTAGCATTGAATAGAAAGTGAAACACTTTACTATTGTACGCTGAAAAAAAGTATCGTCGTATGCGAAAACATTTCATATCGTTAAATATTTAATAAAAAGTAATAATTTTGAATACAATTAAAACGTGGGGGAATTTTGAAGTCTGAAGGCAATTTCTACTAAAATCGTTCCTGACCTACATAACCTTTTTATCATTAATATAATTACAAAAATTTATCTTTGGACAGAAGGAAGTCGTTATGAGTAGGGCTGTGGAGCCGAGCCATTTTTGTTCGACTCCGACTCCATCATTTCTCATTAGCCTCGACTCTGACTCCGGGAAATGTAAGTAAATATCATTTTAATAGCACTCCAATAGAAATACTATGGTAGAGGGTTTAAAAAATTGACCGCTATAAATATTCCTGTTTGCCATATGAATTTATGTGTCCAAGATGACACTAATTAATTTGACACGACAAATCTCAGCATTTTGGAGGTCTAAAAGAACACCATATTCAAATTTCAGATCAATAAATGGAAATAGGGCGCCATCAATATGGTCAGATACCAATGATCTTCAGCATTATTATTTATAAAAACACAAAACATCAAAAAAAGAATCTAAAGTTTAAGAAGTAAAATTCTGTCTATAAAAAACAAAACAGCAACAAAAATTCGCTAGAACTTTTGCCAACACCATACATGAAATACGGATCCTAACCCAAATCGTAAGATCGGTTTATATGCAGTGTGCTATGCCACAAAATTCTTTGTGGCAAATCTCTTTGTCTTAAAATTAAGCAAGAGTGTACAATTCGAAAATAGATATTTTTATATGTTACAAATGGAATGTCAAAGTTATAATGGACAATAATATGGATCAATTCACCCAATATTTTAGTCAAATCGACCACACTGAAAAAACAGTGAACCCACCAGGAAGAAATTTTTGGTTAACGGTACAAACGCCGACATCACGCCGATATCACAAAAATAAGTAAATATTTTTCAACAAATTCAAGAAAATTTGTTAGGACATAATTAATTTTTTTTTCACTTGTTGAAAAAATTTTGTAGTTGGAAGGAAAAATTTGGGTTCAAAATTGCAAGAATGTCTTTAGTGCCATACAATGTTGAAGATGGGCACATTTGTAGTAAAATTTACAAATTTAAAGAAATAATGAACTCTTTTTTGAGAAGTACGAAATTAGTAAATCTGTATGCTTCATTTGTGTATAATTTGTCCCGTTTTTCAGTTCATTTAACTAAGGTACGCAAAAAATTATTAGAGTAAAAGAAACTTTCTCCAAACATAATAATTCCATGAACTTAAATAAAGTTAAAATGGCTTTAGTGAAATATAGGGTTCACTTTTTTTTTGAGTGCATAAGACTTAAAAAAAATTTCATCATTGGGGGTTATAGTGAGCTTAACCCCCAATTGACTTTTACCCATACTAATAAACCTTGTATGAACTGAATCCTATTTTCGATATGGGTATTAGCAAATCCTTTAGTTCATGACTTCGTTCTTCGATTGATGGACTTAATGGAATCTAAATATTTGTTTAGTTACAGAACTATAAATTGTTTCTCACATTAGGTTTCTCTGACTTCAGCAAAATCTTCAGACTCCGCACCACCCAACAGTCCTGATTATTTGGGTCTTCTTCAGACTCCGCACCACCCAACTGTCCTAATTATTTGGGTGGAGCGACATGTACTTAGTCTTACCTCCCAATGATGAAATATCTCGAGAACATTCTATGAAACGCTATTGTTGTAATTTCGAATCAGACTTGTAATTTTTTTGCCACTTGTGGAAACTACGCTGACAAAAGATTACCCAATTTGAACAAATTTGATTTTACATTTTCGATTTTTAGGACAAATTGACCTTAGTTATATTGAATCTTCCTTTATGGAAAGATATCAATTTAAAGTCGAATCATCCTATTCGAATGTCAACATGGTTTCATTGATAAGTTTATCGACAACGAGGTGCAGAAAAATGTGTTTTCTATACTAAGCAAAATTGGTATTTGAAGGAAAAGAAATCATTGTACTCACGACAATATTGTTTTCAGCGGGTTCTAGAAAAAAGCAATATAGATTTTTTATTCAGCTCTTATTGTTAGATGCTAAATTGCGAAGCACAAACAAACCGAAATTTAAGTACTGCTTTTTCGCAGTGTTTGATGAGCAGCATTAAGGTGCATCGAAAACATCACTACAAAAAATAAAGTGAGGATTATCAAAAAAGATAGGCATGAAAAAGTTGTTCGTTCGGCGTTTTTGCCGAACCGAAGTACAAACATTTCTCTAAATCCCACCTTCATTCGTTTAGCCTTTTCATGTAAATAATCAACTTGTACTATTTTTCAGGGGGTTGCGTATGATTTGTATGTAAATCATACGTCACCCTCGTCTATTAAGTGTAGAGTATTGCAAATTGCCACCCACACACACCGTTCATTAAATCACCATTTTTATATGAAATATGGGAAATGTGAATGTAAACATAGGTCAATAAGCTTCAGTTTAGCTCGCTTAATTTTGACGTCAATTTTGCAAACACACAAATAAACATTTTTTGTCTTCAATCACGAAATTGATCCAATTATTTTTTAATTGAAATGTCTTCAATCACATAAATGATAGTATCAATTAAAACTTTAATTAAAAGTCAACTAAAAAAATTAATTGATACTATTAATTTTTGTTTCAATTAAAAAAATTGTTGAATGAATTAAATGTTTAATTGAATATATTTTAAAACTCAATTAAGACTTTAATTAGAAAAATGTGACGTGACATTTTTTTTGTGTACTCGTATATGTTCATCTGTCAAAATAGATGCGATGAGGCATGCGTATGGGCAAAATTTCTTTGCTACCATCGCGCAGTTTTTACGTTATACTGGTGAACCATATATGGTAACTCTAGCAATGTCTTCCAAATCCACATAGATATACTGTTCCTTAATCGGCGATTTGTTTTTTAGTTCTATTTTTTTTTATCAACATAAAGTGTTTTGTTTTCTCTACATCCCAACATTCACTGCTCAGTTTCTAAACACCAATACCTCACGCAATTTTTTGATTTCAATAAAAACCACGTGCGCACTCCATAAATGCATCAACAGAACTGAATGCAGCAATAAAACTTGACAACACAAAGGACACATACCTGCCGTAAAAAAAGCAGCAAGAAAAATAACAACTCGTCACACACGATCCCTTTCTGATCTCGCTATTGCACAAAAACAACTATCGCCACAAAAGATACCAACTACACACAAAGAAACATTCCAGAAATTCATCCAAACTGCCTTTAGAATCAAAAAAAAACAACCAACAAGATCATAAAACACGCAATAACAAACATAAACAATCGTACGATATATACACAAAATGTCTCTACAAATTCCCTCACACGATGTAATGATTTCATGACTCTCTTCTCACTTAACTTTCCAGTAGCACATTTATTGATTAGTTGGAATTCTATCTATACGATAAGCTAAAATTTATTCCAAATATTCTATATTCAATAAAAAATTATATACACCCGTCAAGGATTATATTAACTACTTTTTATTCTACTTTATCTAAAACTTCAATGTCAGGAAAAATACTCCAACTTATAATAAAAAGGAATAAGCTGTAGGTAGCCATCATACCAATCGGTAATATCATTAAGTCAATTTTTACTATAATTTTTTTTTTCATACAAACATTTTTCTTAGTAAATTGTCCACATTTCTATAATACAATCGACAATGCATTAACTACTGTGTAGGACATTTATTTAAGGAAAAAATCCTTCCCATTTCGTAGTTAGTGAACTAAAAAACATTTACTGCAATTTTATAAGTTTTCCTTTAGCTAAGTTAATTTTCGTTGTGGTTACGAAACTATATTACAGTAAATTTTTTGAATGATGTGAAAATTAAAATTGTCCTTAAATTTACTAGACACTTTTTTTCTGTGTAGCAAATCCTTTATTTCAAGACTTCATTATTCGACTGAAGGACTTAATGGAATCACAATGGACTGAATGGGCTGCCACCTAACCTAACCTAATGAAATTTAAATATTTGTTTTGTTACAAAAGTATAATATGTTTTTTTCACATTTGGTTTCTCCGACTCCAGCAAAATCTTCAAATTCCGACTACAAATCCGCAGTCCTGGTTATTAGGGCGTTGCGACATATATACAGAAAAAAAGTAAACTGTTTTATAGCAAGAATGAACTACCTCGTACGAAAGTTGAACTATTTTATAATCCACATTTTGAAATTTCCACAAAACGTTGTTAAAAACAGGATAATTTAATGTCGGATTGTACTTTTTAACTACAACTAACGAAATTACATCCTCTCGTATAAGAAAAAAATTAACTAGAAGTAAAGAAGAAAATCATTGGCGCCAAATCATGGCCATTTTAACCAAACATTAGTTCATTCTTACTATTTTTGGGAATCGACCTCAGTTCTATTGAATTTTCCTTTATGGAAAGATGTCAATTTAAAGTCGAATCATCTTATTCGAATGACAAAACGGTTTCATTGATAAGTTTATCGACTTTAGGTCAAAGAGAATACTAAGCAAAACTGGTATTTCAACGAAAGTAAAGAAATGTTTGTACTCTCGACAATATTGTTTTCAGCGGGTTCTAGAAAAATGCAATGTCGATTTTTTATTCAGCTTTTATTGTTAGACGCTAAATTGCGAAGCACAAACAAACTGAAATTTAAGTACTGTTTTTTTCGCAGTGTTTGATGAGCCGCATTCAGGTGCATCGAAAACATCACAAGTGAGTATTAGCCAAAAAACATGGGCATGAAAAAGTTGTTCGTTTGGCGATTTTTTGCCGAGCCGAAGTACAAACATTTCTCTAAATTCCACTCATTCGTTTAGCCTTTTTATGTAAATAATCAGCTTGTACTATTTTTCAGGGGGTTGCGTATGATTTGTATGTAAATCATACGTCACCCTCGCCTATTAAGTGTAGAGTATTGCAAATTGCCACCCACACACACCGTTCATTAAATCCCCATTTTTATATGAAATATGGGAAACGTGAATGTGAACATAGGTCAATAAGCTTCAGTTTAGCTCGCTTAATTTTGACGTCAATTTCCGTTAACGTGCATACACACAAATAAATATTTTTTTGTCTTCAATCATGAAATTAATCCAATTATTTTTTAACTGAAATGTCTTCAATCACAGAAATTATAGTATCAATTAAAACTTTGAAACTTTTAAAAGTCAACTAAAAAATTAATTGATACTATTAATTTTTGTTTCAATTAAAAAATTGGAAACATTTTTGTGACATTTTTTTCTGTGTATATGTTCATCTGTCAAAATGGATGCGATGAGGCATGCGTACGGGCAAAATTTATCTGCTACGCGCAGTTTTTACGTTATACTGGTGAACCATACATTTTTAGAAATGTCTTCAAAACCCACGTAGATATCACTTTAAAATATATTGACCTTGAACTGTGTCTTACATGTTGAGACAAATAATAATGGTAAAGGGTATACGGTCAAAATTTGGTCAAGGGAAAACGCGTGTAAATCGGTGAAATCGTTTATTTAAAAAATCAAATTAAATTTCTTTTTCAAGTTCAATTAGTATAAAATTCAGGAAAAATATTCAGTTAGGCTTTCGCTTTTCCAAATCTGAATTGCCGGGCCTCACGCTTGACACCTGCCATCAGATTTTGTACAGCCACCTTGTCCACCTTCTTCGCTGCAGAAAGCCAGTTTGCCTTGAACTGCTGCTCGTCCTTAGCAGTTTTTTTTTGGTCTTCTTCAGGTTCCGCTTGACAATAGCCCAGTATTTCTCAATTGGGCGGAGCTCTGGCGTGTTGGGAGGGTTCTTGTCCTTGGGAACCATCTGCACGTTGTTGGCGACGTACCACTCCATGGCCTTTTTACCGCAATGGTAAGATGCCAAATCCGGCCAAAACAGTACGGAACAACCGTGTTTCTTCAGGAAAGGCAGCAGACGTTTATTCAAACACTCTTTCACGTAAATTTCTTGGTTGACTGTCCCGGATGCTATGAAAATGCTGCTTTTCAAGCCACAGGTACAGATGGCTTGCCAAACCAGATATTTCTTTGCGAACTTTGACAGTTTTATGTGCTTGAAAATATCTGCTACCTTTCCCCTTCCTTTTGCCGTATAAAACTCCTGTCCCGGAAGCTGCTTGTAGTCGGCTTTGACGTAGGTTTCGTCGTCCATTACCACACAGTCAAACTTCGTCAGCATCTTCGTGTACACCCTCCGGGATCGCGCTTTGGCCGTCGTATTTTGTTTATCATCGCGATTTTGAGTCACTACCTTCTTGTAAGTCGATAGTCCGGCTCGTTTTTTGGCTCGATGCATGGTTGTAGACGATACACCCAGCTTATTTGCGGCATCTCGGAGAGAGAGGTTAGGGTTTCGCTTGAAACTACCGGCAACTCTCTTTGTCGTCTCAGCGGCTTCCGGTTTTCGATTTTCCCCCGATCCAGACTTCCTGGCTGTCGACAAACGTTCCCCAAACACTTTAATTACATTTGTAACGGTTGATTTGGCAACTTTTAGCGATTTTGCCAGCTTTGCGTGGGAGTAGCTCGGATTTTCGCGATGCGCGAGCAAAATTTTGATACGCTGCTCTTCTTGCTTGGACGGCATTTTGACAACTGAAGAGTGAATTCCAAAATCAAAATAGGAGCAACATTCTACACACACACACACACCTTAAATGCAAAATTGAAAGAAATACGTCAAGTTTATATTGACCAACACAGTGCACTCGCGGTATACAGTGCACTCGCAGTAACGTGAACTAATTAAAACCAAGGGTGTTCACGTTAGCGAACTCCAGCAAATGTCAGAACAAAACATAGCCATATTCGTTAGGTTTACACGTTCTAGCGTGATAGTCTTTAATTTTTGTTATTAGTAATATTAAAAACTTAATTTAATTTCATGAAAAAAAAAATAAAAAAAAGAGATCGGAAAAATATCAGTGGGTATGGAATTATAAAGCAATTTAAACTAATAATAAAAATTGTAGTTGAAATTGTACTTGTCATTGTGAATCTGCTTTTAACGTCAAATGTCATGTTTTTCAGCGTTACGGAATAGTTAGTGTATGAAAAAGCGTGTTCACGTTATGCGGTGTTCACGTTACCGCGAGTGCACTGTATCAAAATTGTGCTATAGGCAAATATTTGATCAAAATGAATGCCAATGTTTTTTTCGAGAGCTTTTTTGAAATAGCTGGATAGAGTTTTTGGAAAACTTATGAACTAGAAATGTCTGCTGGTATGCCTGTGGTGACGGATTCTTTCAAACCGTACCATAATTTACTCACAAGGTAGTTAATTTTTTCCATAAAACAGTTTAGTTTTTTTCTGTGTAACAATTTTCCAAAAAAAAATCTCGAACTAAAAATTACAATGGGTGAGGCAAACTAAAGATTATTGCACAGCAGCCAACAAATGATTCAATATCTCAGATACTTTTTATTATATTCTCCTCCGATATGCCAAATAGAGATTTCGAAATCATTGCCCTCTATTACATAGAGTTGCTATTGACAATAGCAACGAATTACATATTATTGAAATTTAGTTGCAATAAGATATTTGTATTTATGACATATCAAACATGCCTAAGTAAACAAACAAATTTAACAAAGCCAAGTTAACTTTACACCATAAAAAGTCTGAGTTCTGAAAGGCAAACAAAGCATTTGTGAGAACACATTCCAAAGTTTTATCCAAGAAATTTCATTGCAACTTTTGTGTGTTCAAAGTACTCGCGGCACCTTGTAGCAACAAAATCTCATCCAAGGCATCAATGTTAATTATGCGGATTTGTTTCTCCTTCCTCATAGACTAATGAGCTTTTTATGTCATGACTTTTATGACTTTACAACAATTTTGTTTTAAAGTTCACATCCAGAGTTTCTTGCGCCCATATCTAGCTCCATCCCAAATAGCAGATTGGGATGAAACAATTAGCGTGTTTCCCACAATGGTCGTTCTTCTAACAAATACCAGAATTCTAAGGCACTTTAATGGCAAATAGGGGACGGGTAGGTACTTTAATGCCTTATTGACTGATTTAAGAAATGTATACCAAAAGTTGTGGAATTTCTTAAAGTGATTTAGGTGGGCTTGGAAATTTAAGCATTTTTAATGAATATCAAATTTGGTTTGCTTTAAATTTATTCGAGAATTCTCATTTATTTTCAGTTTTCTATTCATTTTATTTTATTTATGTTACTCGTATCTACCACTTATTTATTTTACATATGAAATGTAAATGTTCACAAAACCCTTATTCACCCGTTTGCCTAGGTATAGTAATTAAAGAGTGACTACACACAGAGAAGAAATTGGTTGAAAATCGATTGTACTCCCTCAAAAAAATTGCTTGTGGAACATATACCCCAAACACATTTTGCTCCAAACATATATATTTCCAGTATTGGTCCAAACAAAATATTGTTTGTATTATTTCACCTTAGGGCATACACTGGTAGAAAAAAAAATTTAATGAAATTTTCTTTGTGTGGATATATTTTTAAGGCGCGAATTGGTTACTTCTATTATTTGACTTGCAGCATACTATCTAGGTCTCTCTTTCTAAACACATATATGTTTATAGGCTACTTCTAAATTAATATATGTTTACATCTATTATATTTACAAATAGTTTATGTCCCAAACATGATATATTGTAACATATTAACATATATGTCCTAAACATGTTATGCTGGTTTATGAACATAAAGGGTGATACGGTCAAAATTACGGTCAATGGAAAATGCGTGTAAATCGGTGAAATCGTTTATTTAAAAAATCAAATTAAATTTCTTTTTCAAGTTCAATTAGAATAAAATTCAGGAAAAATATTCAGTTAGGCTTTCGCTTTTCCAAATCCGAATTGCCGGGCCTCACGCTTGACACTTGCCATCAGATTTTGTACAGCCACCTTGTCCACCTTCTTCGCCGCAGAAAGCCAGTTTGCCTTGCACTGCTGCTCGTCCTTAGCAGTTTTTTTGGTCTTCTTTAGGTTCCGCTTGACAATAGCCCAGTATTTCTCAATTGGACGGAGCTCTGGCGTCTTGGGAGTGTTCTTGTCCTTGGGAACCACCTGCACGTTGTTGGCGGCGTACCACTCCATGGCCTTTTTACCGTAATGGCAAGATGCCAAATCCGGCCAAAACAGTACGGAACAACCGTGTTTCTTCAGGAAAGGCAGCAGACGTTTATTCAAACACTCTTTCACGTAAATTTCTTGGTTGACAGTCACGGAAGCTATGAAAATGCTGCTTTTCAAGCCACAGGTACAGATGGCTTGCCAAACCAGATATTTCTTTGCGAACTTTGACAGTTTTATGTGCTTGAAAATATCTGCTACCTTTCCCCTTCCTTTTGACGTATAAATCTCCTGTCCCTGAAGCTGCTTGTAGTCGGCTTTGACGTAGGTTTCGTCGTCCATTACCACGCAGTCAAACTTTGTCAGCATCGTCGTGTACAGCCTCCTGGATCGCGCTTTGGCCGTCGTATTTTGTTTATCATCGCGATTTGGAGTCACTACCTTCTTGTAAGTCGATAGTCCGGCTCGTTTTTTGGCTCGATGCACGGTTGTAGACGATACACCCAGCTTATTTGCGGCATCTCGGAGAGAGAGGTTAGGTTTTCCGGTTTTCGATTTCCCCCGATCCAGACTTCCTAGCTGTCCACAAACGTTCCCCAAACACTTTAATTACATTTGTAACGGTTGATTTGGCAACTTTTAGCGATTTTGCCAGCTTTGCGTGCGAGTAGCTCGGATTTTCGCGATGCGCGAGCAAAATTTTGATACGCTGCTCTTCTTGCTTGGACGGCATTTTGACAACTGATGAGTGAATTCCAAAACCAAAATAGGAGCAACATTCTACACACACACACACACACACCTTCAAAATGAGGGGTGTTCAAGTGTTTTAAATGCAAAATTGAAAGAAATAAGTCAAGTTTATATTGACCAAATTTTGACCGTATCACCCTTTATGAAAAATTCTACATTTACTACTAAATATCAGCAGACTGTGAGTATTATTGCCAAATACAGCATGCCTTCTCTTAGATGTTGCCAACATTTGCAATAACTACATAGTGTGGCGTAGGGTATAACAACTGCAATTCCTATTCTATTCGGACGAAAAAGACTGTTTTTCATATGTTTGGGTGTAAAAATTATATGTTTGGAACTCAAATTTTTAACACAATATTTTTAAGTGCAAGCATATAATGTTCATAAACTAGCATAACATGTTTGGGACATATATGTTAATATGTTAGAACATATTATGTTTGGGACATAAAATGTTTGTAAATATAATATGCTTAGATGCAAACATATATTAATTTGGAAATAGACTATAAACATATATGTGTTTAGAAAGAGAGACCTAGAGAGTATGCTGCAAGTAAAATAATGGAAGTAACCAATTGGCACCTTGAAAATATATCCATACAAAGAAAATTTCATTAAAATTTTTTACTACCAGTGTATGCCTTAAGGTGAAGCATAATATTTTTGATTAATACAAACAATATTTTGTTTGGACCAATCCTGAATTTATATATATGCTTGAAGCAAAATGTGTTAAAATTTTTTACTACCAGTGTATGCCTTAAGGTGAAGCATAATATTTTTGATTAATACAAACAATATTTTGTTTGGACCAATCCTGAATTTATATATATGCTTGAAGCAAAATGTGTTAAAATTTTGTTAAAAAATTTTACTACCAGTATATGCCTTAAGGTGAAGCATAATATTTTTGATTAATACCAACAATATTTTGTTTGGACCAATCCTGAAAATATATATGCTTGAAGTAAAATGTGTTTGGGAGTATATGTTACAGAAGCGATTTTTTTGAGGGTGTACGAATCAGGAAAAAGCGTATCCTGAACTGTTAAGGATCAACTGCAGATCGTGAGCTAATTTTATGTAGTCCTAGAAAAGTTTACATATTTTTAAAGAAATTGTATTTTCGTTAAACTATCGTAAAATATGCATATATGAGCTTTTCGTAATTAAAAGTATTTGTTAATTTTCAAGAAGATTTTTTCGGTGTTGTTTATAAACAAAAACATGAACCATATTTACTTAACAACTAAAAAATCAGGTTGTATACATTTTTGTAAGACGGTGCATATGCTATAAATCGATTATGATGGCAGAATCCAATATCTAAATCATTAGTATAAAGATAAAATCTTTTGAACCGTGCAATTTTATTTTTTGAATGTATCATATAATCTATCTATTCCCCTTTAATGAATTTCGGATGCGTTTTCAAATTCAATGTTCATACTATTCGAAAAAATTTTTTGTTTCCATTTCCATTGCTCAATTTTTCCTAGATATTTTTATTGTTTATTTCTGGTGCAAAAATTCTGTTTTCACTTTATTTTTGTGGTTTGAATAGCACAGGTGTTCAATCCTGATTCAAATAAAACAATAAATATGTGTTTTCTATTCTAACTAGTTCCTACAATCATATCGCATGAGTGAATTCCATAGCAATAAAGTCTTCCGTTTTCCATTGTATTCCACAAATCAGAGTAAAATCTGATTAAAAGATTTCTATCTTTAGTACCAAAGTGATTGTGGGACAAAAAACCCTGGTGTCAGCGTATAGCACCCCACCGCTTCACCCATTAACTATAGCCCTGCAAGCAATTGGGTGTTTGTTTTATCGTCTTTCGCCAAAATGTCACTATTTCGGATAGCCAGGAGGTTTTCTAGTAGTAAAATCTCAAGCACAGCAACAATAAGGATAACTATCACGTGGGGTGTTTCCGTTTCGAAACAAATTCGACACTAACAGCGATCAAAAGTCTAAATATAAACTCCTTACGTCGGCGTAGCTAAATTTTCAATGAAACTTCTTTGAGAGTACATATATGTAAAAAGCCACTATCAACCAACAACACTGAAAAAAAAGCATGCCCGTTTCCAAAAATTTTGTCTTTACTTTAAAAAATTTGGTATTGATTCCGAGCCAAAGAAGCGGTGAATACAAGTAAGGATACTTTTAAGACGCAATTCTCTTTTAAATTTAGGTTTTGTGTACTTGCTTCTAGGAAGCATATTTTAATTTTTCGCTTTTTCAGCTTTTTTTCTTCATATGCTATAAAAGTCCTTTAAAAATGAGTTAACGATAACTTTATTTTCCAAATTAAGACTCGATTTCCAGTAGAAATTATGGTATGTTTCAAGTAAACAACGTCTTTAAAATAAAGTATTGAAAAACATGTCCTATATTTGAACGATTTTTTGCTTTGTAGTGAAGATGCAAAAAGACAACAAATTTAAAGACAATTTCATTAAATTTAAAGAATTTTTCTAAATTATTAAAGTCAAGTTGGCCTTAGCCCAAACATTTTTTCTTTCATGTTATGATACCCATTTTTAAGTGAAATCGCTTAATTATAAGGACAATACGACTTCATTGAAAAGTTTATCGACTTTTGGACAAGAAAAAACTTTTTATTAAAGAAATGCGTCTTCTATGCTAAGCAAAATTTGCATTCGTATTTTAAAGACATGAAATCTTTGACCTCACGACAATATTTTTTTCAGTGAAACGTGGGTAGCACAGAGCCAGAGCCTCTGACATGAAAACGAAAGGTTCCGAGTTCAACGCTCGGTGCGATCATCATTTTTATTTTTTAATAGCTATCGCTTTTTTATACCCTCCACCACCGTGGTGCAATGGTTAGCATGCCCGCCTTGCATACACAAGGTCGTGAGTCCGATTCCTGCTTCGACCGAACACCAAAAAGTTTTTCAGCGGTGGATTATCCCACCTCAGTAATGCTGTTGACATTTCTGAGGGTTTCACAGCTTCTCTAAGTGGTTTCACTGCAATATGGAACGCCGTTCGGACTCGGCTATAAAAAGGAGGCCCCTTGTCATTGAGCTTAACATGGAATCGGGCAGCACTCAATGATAAGAGAGAAGTTCACCAATGTTGTATCACAATGGACTGAATAGTCTAAGTGAGCCTGATACATCGGGCTGCCACCTAACCTAACCTACCCTCCATCATAGTATGGGGGTATACAACTTTGTCATTCCGTTTGTAACACATCGAAATATTGCTTTAAGACCCCATAAAGTATATATATTCTGGGTCGTGGTGAAATTTTGAGTCGATCTGAGCATGTCCGTCCGATATGAACCTAGTTAGGCATGGTTTTTATTTATTTATTTAGAATTTAACATTAGTTATGAAATATTACAATATTTTGTACTTCAGCGCCCTTTAGGCTTTGTTTGAGGTTATCTGGCATTACAATTCAAATGAGCAAAATAGTAGTGTAAAAAAAATCAAGAAAGGAAAAAAACAAGGTTTTAAAAAAGAGAATTTATATAAAAACAAGTAAGGAAAGTCTAAAGTCGGGCGGGGTCGACTATATTATACCCTGCACCACTTTGTAGATCTAAATTTTCGATACCATATCACATCCGCCAAATGTGTTGGGGGCTATATACAAAGGTTTGTCCCAAATACATACAATTAAATATCACTCGATTTGGACAGAATTTGATAGACTTCTACAAAATCTATAGACTCAAAATTTAAGATGGCTAATGCACTAGGGTGGAACACAATTTTATTAAAAAAAATATGGGAAACATTTAAATCTGAAGCAATTTTAAGGAAACTTCGCAAAAGTTTATTTATGATTTATCGCTCGATATATATGTATTAGGTTAGGTTAGGTTAGGTTAGGTGGCAGCCCGATATTTCAGGCTCACTTAGACTATTCAGTCCATTGTGATACCACATTGGTGAACTTCTCTCTTATCACTGAGTGCTGCCCGATTCCATGTTAAGCTCAATGACAAGGGACCTCCTTTTTATAGCCGAGTCCGAACGGCGTTCCACATTGCAGTGAAACCACTTAGAGAAGCTTTGAAACCCTCAGAAATGTCACCTGCATTACTAAGGTGGGATAATCCACCGCTGAAAAACTTTTTGGTGTTCGGTCGAAGCAGGAATCGAAGTTTAGGAAAATTAAAGTCATTTTTACAACTTTTAGACTAAGCAGTGGCGATTTTACAAGGAAAATGTTGGTCGAAATCAGAAAACCATATGTATGGGAGTTAAATCTAAATCTGAACCGATGTCAACCAAATATGGCACGCATAGCTACAATGCTAATTCTACTCCCTGTGCAAAATTTCAACTAAATCGGAGTTAAAAATTGGCCTCTGTGGTCATGTGAGTGTAAATCGGGCGAAAGCTATATATGGGAGATATATCCAAATCTGAACCGATTTCAACCAAATTTGGCACGTATAGCTACAATGCTAATTCTACTCCCTTTGCAAAAATTCAACTAAATCGGAGCAAAAACTTGGCCTCTGTGGGCAAATGAGTGTAAATCGGTCGAAAGCTATATATGGGAGCTATATCTAAATCTGAACCGATTTGGCTGATATTTTGCAAGTTTTTCGAGACTCATAAAATATTTGGATGTACGGAATTTGAGGAAGATCGGTTGATATAAACGCCAATTATGACCAGATCGGTGAAAAATATATATGACAGCTATATCTAAATCTGAACCGATTTTTTCCAAAATCAATAGGGATCGTCTTTGAGCCGAAACAGGACCCTATACCAAATTGTAGGACAATCGGACTAAAACTGCGAGCTGTACTTTGCACACAAATATACATCAACAGACAGACAGACAGACGGACAGACAGACGGACATCGCTAAATCGACTCAGAATTTAATTCTAAGACGATCGGTATACTAAACGATGGGTCTATGGCCACTATTTCTTGGCGTTACATACAAATGCACAAACTTATTATACCCTGTACCACAGTAGTGGTGAAGGGTATAAAAAGATAAACTTTAAATTTATAATTGTATATAGAAACTCAGTTTATAAGACAAGCATTTCAATATTTTGACAAAGATACTCTTTTAACTTTGGCTTGAAAATTGATATAGATCGGATTTCCTTTAAGTATTGTGGCATATTGTTATATTCTGTACTACCCATATATTGAATACGTTGTTTCGTCATCTCCAATCGACATCTCGCAACTTCCAAATTTGTACTATTTCTTGTACTGAAACGGTGTTGGAGAGTACAAAATCTAATATTATGGTGACCAATATTGTGTAAAACTTTATACATGTATACTAATAATTGCATCATGTGCATACCATAGACTGGTAAAATATTCTTGCCAACATCTTTATAAAAAGAAAGTGTGGAGTACATGTGTGGTAAATTGTAAATTATTTTCAGAGCTCTATTCTGGAGTGTTTGCAATGATTGTAAGTCTTGATTTCGTCTACAACCATATAAAAGTACCAAATAGTTCAAATTACTTTGAATGAGTGACTGAAAAAGTAAAGATTTACATTCGATATTCAGTTTGTTCTTTAGTTTGTACATGATGCCAATAACAGGAGATATCTTTGAGCGGAGTTGCTCAATGTGCAGCTTTCAGTTTAAGTTCTGCTGCAATATTACGCCCAAATATTTTACGCTCATTTCTTCAAAAATTTCACTACCATCTACAAATATAGAATGATTTATATCAAAACAAGAATGCGGCCTAAATCGTACATATTTCGTTTTATTCGCATTTAATACAAGCCTATTAATGTGCGAATACTCAGCTATAAGCGCTGCATCCCTCTCTATGATAGTTTTCAAGAAAAGTCTCTCCTTATAAGGGTAAAGGGTAAGGGTAACGAATTAGTTGAAATTTGGTACATTGTGCTAGTATATGGCCGTTAAAAACCATTCCTAACTAGGTCCATATCGGTCTATAGTTATATATAGCCCTCAGATAAATCGATCCCCAATCACACAAAAATTGTTCCATAAATATCAAGTTCATAATTGTATATAGCCCCCATATAAGCGACCCCAATATTTCAATTCTGGCTCTCTACGTACCGTGCAAAAGTCCATATCGATTCGTAATTATTTGTAGACTTTTTTGTACCTACCTTTTTTGTCTAATACATATATACCACGTATGGACTAACTCACAATTTAGAAAACGAGTAATTCGATTGTGGATGATAGTCTTTCGTAGAAGTTTCTACGCAATCCATGGTGGAGCGTACATAAGACTCGGCCTGGCCGAACATTCGGCCGTATATACTTGTTTGACTTCTTTTAGTCACTGGTTCGATTCTCCGAGGGCGCTATCGCATATTGGGACATTTGTTCCCGAACGGGGACACTAATTCGATAAGAAAGTTTTATCTTCCAAGGCGAAACTACTTCGATACACTTTCGATAGAAAATGTTTGCAAGGACCAGACCGACTATTAAGTCGGGGGATGTGTGAAATTTTCCGCCACAACTAATATGGGGTATTTTGCTTCGGTACACATATAAACAGTGTTTGTTGGGACAAAGGAAATGAATTTTGCCGGCCATAGAGATGTGTGTTTACCAACCGACATAACACCCACAAGATTTGTTTGTTTGATTGTGTGTGTTTTTCAACTATAAAAAGAGCTTTGGTCTCATTCAGTGATGATACGATATTATTTTCTTCTAAATCCTGGCATCACACTTTGGCCAAAGAGGGATGATATTTATTTGGCTTACAACAAATGATGGGATATTTCATTCAGGTTGTACAGTGTCTACCATCGAACATGATTGTTGCGAACCGAATACTTGTCATATTGCTCGATAGAGTTGCCGTGTTTTTTGTTTGTAAATGAGAAAATAACCAAGTCGCTTGAAACTCGGTTGTCGAAGTAGATTTATGTACTCTAACAATGACTCATGAAATGAGTCGTATAAGTCCATTAAGTCACCTATAATTTGATGTCAATAGAAAATATAAAAAAATCTATTTCATTGAATTTTAATTGAAAGAAATTGTGACATTAATAAAAAATAAAAAAGAGAGAAGGGGAAGATAAATATCTATTCATTTTTTGAATACCTGACAAATGCGAATAAATCTATATATATAGTAGATTTAGATTTATTACATTTACTTTAAACTTTTGAAATTGGAAGCTGTAATTGTCAACAAGCGCTTGTCGACCCAGCGAATGGATTAAATGTTTGTGAGTACTACGAGTTTTAACTATTAATTTTCCTACACTATATATAAGATTTTATTAAATGTAATTTGTTTTATGGTAATTATAATTTATTATGGTAATTGATACCATAATAAACTATAAAAATAAAAGCGGACTCGGATCTAACATCCTTGGTAAAAGAGCATGGCCAGAACATATGGTACCAAAGGTTACAGTGGTTCTATGTCCTTTTGTTTTTAAAGGTGCACCCAGATAAGGGATATGATCATCTCAAACATGTTTTAAGAGCAACATGTTATTTTTGTACGAGAAACATGTAACATTTTTATCGCAACCATGTTATTTTCTCAGAAATTATGTATCTGATTTCGCCAGCCATGTAGATTTTTGGCGAGAAAACAACATTTTTGCGACAAACAGGTTCCATGTTCTCCGACAAACAGGTTCCTTGTTCTTCTCTGCGTGTGAGTACTATGTTCGGGTTTTCCACCAAAACTCTCAATTAATTTATCTTAAATTTAAAAATGCAATATGTCAGTTGAGTTAAAGACGATTTCTTTAAATTAAAAATGTTTTTCTTTATTTTAAGGAAAATTTGCCTTACTTCAAAGATCTACAACTTCAGTATAGAGACGGAAAATTTCAAGATGTGTGTCCTAAATTTAATGAAAAGAAATTTTGCATAATCTTCCATATTAGGTCAATATTTTTTTCAGTGTAGTCACAAAACGTCATCATCTGAATGCAGCGATCAAGAATGGAAAGCCGAAATATGTATAACACTATATAGCAATTATTAGAGATATTTTGCTTCATCGACCTTAATATGTTTGATTAAAATGTGATTAATTTTCACATTAAAATGTCGATGTTTTCAACATGCCACCTAGAGGCTAAAACAATTACAAAACAAGAAACATTTCATTGTATGCAGTCAATTTCATAGAAGTGCTGAAAATATAACGATTAGTACAATAAGTTGCAAAGAAAAGAAACTGTTTTGTCCAGTAGAGGTAACTCTGTTATTTGTATGAAGTAGCAAGAGCCCAACAAGCAAAGACAATAAACTCTAGGAAGATATGAAATTGGCTACTGAGGAGATCAAACCATTTACCGTGTTAGTTTCATACTCGAACCAAACGCGTATACGACAAGTATTGACATAGCATTAAAATGCAAATAAAAATAAATTAAGTGCACGAAATAAATTTCCATAAAGGGGAAAATGTAATTTTTTTGTTGTAGCCTAAAATTTAACATTGTTTCATTAAAAAAATTAAGTTTTTCATTTAAAAAATAAAAACGAAAAATAAATAAAACATTACAAACATGTATGGAACTAACATGGTAAATGCAACATTTGGTATGACGCAAGCCAATTTCCTATCTTCCTCAAGTTTATTGTCTTTGCCAACAAGTGACAATGTTTTGATTGTTTTCAGTAGGGCCGAACAAGAAATGAAACCAGTTGGAATTACAACGTCGTCCGTTTGAGACCTATACCTTCATGAAATGGTGAAATAGTTCCCGAGAAAACGGATAATAAAAATTTGAAATTTTACAGTTACAAGGGTTTACAATAAAGCAGTAATCGAAATATCAGTGAAAATGAGTGCAAATATGTTGAGTTAGTGAATAAATAAATAAAAATGTCCACCCAAAGGAAATTATGTCCAAGAAATAATAGAAAAGGCGTATATTGCCTAATTATTTTCACTCCACACAAAAAAATGTTCTTTGGAAAAATTCATAAAATTTGTTAATTAGTACATCAAGAGTTCGTATTAGATGCAACAAAATATATTACAAGTATATTAGATAGTGATTTGTGCGATGCGATTAACTACTTTCAAAGGGCGAAACATTAACCCCAAAGACACAGAAGTGAAGTGTAAATTAGCTACATGCCTACTTAGTTGCTTTTGGTGATAAATCAAAGCTAATCATAAAGATGTGACTCAAGGACATTATACTCTTATTACATGTGATACACATAGAGAACATTTCATAAATATGTGGTAAGGTGTGGAGACAACTAAAAGCTACACATAAAAACGTATATTTTTGATTTCAATAACTAAATTGGTTTATACATTTAATATTTACTTCAGCCAAGAAAATGAGTGTTAATAATAAAATAATAAATTAATTTATTAAACTAATTTAATTAATAAGAAGAATTGCAACAGGGACGGAATCGACTAACCTAATTCAATCCTACCCAAAAAAAGAAATAAAAAAAAATTTAGGTTTATTTTAAGAAAGTTTGAACTAAAACATATTACAAGTGACAAATGAGTAATGCATTAAACACAAGTATTTCCAAAAGTGTAAAAAGTTCAAGACAGATATAATTTGGGTGAAACTTATTCATTTTAGTTAATAATTGTCTTTTGTGTGAGAAATTCGAATTTGGTAAATTTGTGTATTTGTTTGTTTCTTATTTTGAGTTCATGCCGTTAGGGTAAGGAAACATTTATTAAAATCAATAAATTTTTCCCGCATGGAAAATTTATCTACAATCTATTAATTTTTATGAACCAAAATAAAGTTGAATTGACTTTGGAAATTTTTATTGACTGTGTTTTTTTTTTGTGAATGTTACATTTTAAAAATACTTGTAAAATGTGAAGAAGAGGTAATTTGTAAACATTATTGATTATTTTAAGTTTGAAATGAAAAGTTTTTACATGTAAACTTGGACTGTAAAAAATGACTTTTTAAAGAGCCATAGGAAATTAACACAGAACACACACACACAAAATTGAGTATAAAATGTTTATTTGAATCGATAGTACTGTTTGATGAATATTTCATGCAAATGCTGACCGCGACTGTGCTTCAAATGTCCATCCGCTTAGTTCAATTTTGACATACTCTTTGCAACGTTTCGGTCGGTACACGCACAGAAAAAACCTGTTTGGACATGGTTGCCGCATCCATTTAATGCTTATCTAGAGTATGCAATTGTCGCGAAAACCATATATTTTGTCTTTGTAAAAATAATTTTCGAGCATAGAAAAATGTATGCTGGCAATAAGCATTTAAATGGTTCTCAAATACCGCAAACATGTTCTATTATTTAAATGATCGATTCTGAGACCATTACATGTTCGGGACAATCATGTACCTGACCATTCAATTTTTTTTTTTACTTTTTTGCAGGGAAAAAATATTTTTATAGGTTACGTATAGACATGTCTAGAACCATTACATGGCCATAAAGACCATGTACATCGTTTTCGTGACCATTTAGGTTAGGTTAGCGAAAAGAATTTTATAAAAACATTGAGCAGGTACACACGATTTTCATTTTGTGCATCAGTAGTGTGTTGATTGTTTCTTGGAATGGACGGAGAATACGGAATTGCTTGGTTTTGTGTTAATTTATTTATTCAGAAGTGGCACGTGGGTTTATGTCAACACAAGAAAGGAAAGTGTAATTTACCTGTTTTTTGTTCTACATATTGATATATGGTATAATTTATTTTTATTTGCAGTTACATGATGTCTGCGTTGGTACATTTAATGGGTACGAAGTAAAAATTCAATGATTACTTATTGTTGAAATTGAACCACAATAGAGTGTGTAAAAATATGTGATGTTTGCTTGCACGATATTATAAATACAAATAAACAATGAATTAGTTTATAAATAAATAAAAACAAATAAATAAAGTTAATTTTGTGTATATTTCTCAAGTGGCGTCCTTTTTTCAACAACGAAAAATGTTTTTTCATAAAGATCAAAACATTTTAGGTGGTGACAATGTTCTTTTAACTGGAAGAAAACCATTTTTGACGAATAACATAACATTTTATATCGTGGCCATTGTCTTTTGATTCAAACAAAATTCTTTTTATCAATATAATAACATTTTAGATGAGGGAAGCTTTATTTTTCTTTGAACTATGTTCACATGGTTGCAGGTGAACATGTTAGGTAAGGTTAGGTTATGTGGCAGCCCGATGTATCAGGCTCACTTAGACTATTCAGTCCATTGTGATACCACAGTGGTGAACTTCTCTCTTATCACTGAGTGCTGCCCGATTCCATGTTAAGCTCAATGACAAGTGAACATGTTAAATGGTCGCCGCAAAAATAGTTCCTATCATATTATTTTGCTCTTCGCATATGATTGTGACAATCATGTTTCTTCTCTGCGTGTATCTCATGAATAAATGCTTCAATGATGTCTTCTAATGTGTCAATTGAAGCGGCCTTGTTTGTATAGGGATGAGCTTTAACATAGTCCTACAAAAGTGGCTAATTAACCACGATCTAAGGGGCCAATTAACCGGTTCCGATCGTGAAATGGAATGTGCACCAAACCCGCCTCTCAATAATTCGAGGTGGATCTGATATAATTCACCATTTCAAGATCCAAAAAAACTATTCATATTTTTTTAGTTTTGTTAATTTTTTGCTGAGATACTTAAAAATATGGGAAATTGGGGGATCTTGGATAAATATGAAGGTGTTATTTTCCATCTTATAAAATGCCACTTGGATATGATACGACATAATCATTAAATGTCGCAAAACTTATCCGATCCTTACTAAACATGGTAACTTATATGCCTATTTTATAATCGTAAAATTTTTTAAACTCAGTACACATACATATTGTCGGCACATATCTCGCAAATGCAAAGTATGCGTTATATGGCTTAAAATATGTGACAGAATCTTATTTTGAATGGTTCCTTTTTAAATAGGAATACACCACAAACTGAGAATATCAATTTTGTTTGCGTCGAAGGATGCTTTCTTCCCATACATTGTCTCCTTGCTATAAAATCTTAACGACATAAACAAGTACCTCGTATCTTAAAATGGTTTACTACTGGTCCTTTTATCGATTCTGCGATAAAAGAAATATGAAAAAACTACTCTAAACATTTAAAATCATCGATTTTATGGGACTAATTTAAAGCTTTTATGATTACGTTGTGATATCTTGTGGTGGCTAAGGTAGAACATTGCGAATAGTCAATAGACTTACCTTAAGTGTGCACCACATATATGTAACGGAAGGACATACATGAAGGTTTTAGTACACTGAAAAAAATATTTTCTACTGGAAGTCGAGTCTTAATTTTGCAAATAAAGTTGTCGTTAACTAGTTTTAAAGGACTTTGATAGCATATGAAGAAAAAAAGCTGAAAAAGCGAAAAATTAAAATGTGGAAGCACATACACAAAACCCAAATTTAAAAGAGAATTGTGTCCCAAAAGTATCCCTACTTGTATTCTCCGCTTCTTTGGCTCGGAATCAATACTAAAATTTTTAAAGTACAGGCAAATTCTTTGGAACCGGGCATGCTTTTTTTTTTCAGTGTATATAATAAAAATCCCTCTGTTTGTTAATGTAGAAGATTGTTTTGTAAAAGTAAAGTTTCAGCAGTTTTTGTCCATGTTTCGAGGACCATCGATAAATAGTATTCAATGGAAACTGAATTGTATAAAAACATTTATGACTCACTATCTCACTATGAAAAGGCCACACTTCCGGATCCCAGAATAATATTTTCATTGCATTTTTGGTTAAACTTTGTTTTGGTGGGATGCTATTTGAAAGAAGAGCGTTCGTGTGACCGCAGAGTGAACGAACTCGTTTTCTTTATTGTCGATGAATAGGAAAATGTGTTGTTTTTAGCACACTTAGCAGTGCTGCCGCTAGTGAAAAATTGAGTGAAGTAGATTTTGGGAAAAAGTGGAGTAGATTGAATAAAATTGAAGTAGCATACATTTTTGAAAATAAAACAATAGAATTCATTTTATTATACCCTCCACCATAGGAAGGGGGTTTATTAACACATCGAAATATTGCTCTAAGACCCCATAAAATATATATTTTCTGGGTCGTGGTGAAATTCTGGGTCGATCTGAGCATGTCCGTCCGTCTGTTGAAATCACGCTAACTTCCGAACGAAAGAAGCTATCGACTTGAAACTTGGCACAAGTATTTGTTACTGATGTAGGTCGGATGGTATTGCAAATGGACCATATCGGTCCACTTTTACGTATAGCCCCCATATAAACGGACCCCCAAATTTGGCTTGGCGGGGACTCTAAGAGAAGCAAATTTCATCCGATCCAGCTGAAATTTGGTACATGGTTTCAGCATATGATCTCTATCAACCATGCAAAAATTGGTCCACATCGGTCCATAATTATATATAGCCCCCATATAAACTGATCCCCCGATTTGGCTTGCGAAGCCTCTAAGAGAACCAAGTTTCATCCGATCCGGCTGAAATTCGGTACATGGTGTATGTATATGGTCTCTAACAACTATGCAAAAATTGGTCCACATCGGTTAATAATTCAATGATTAAAACCGCTATGTTCATCGTAATTAAAGGAATAGGAAAAACAATTAGGTAATATGGGGAAAAATTTTAAAATTTGAAGCAGAACAAAAAGTGAAGCAGATTTTTGGAAGAAGGAGTGACGAAGTAAATTTTGTGAAAATGAAGCAAAATACTTCGATTGAAGTAGTAGCGGCAGCACTGACACTTAGGCAGCATTAAATGTCACTCTTAAATATTGATAGTGGATTAAAGGAATTGACAACGAAAATATATAGTTTATACACTGTGGTGGTCAGCATTGAAATTCTGAGCGATTATAGTAAAAGTTCAGTGAAGGAAATGTTTTCGTATCTCAAAAGCAATTAGAATAATTAGGTAGGTGGTCCCTAATTAGGTAATTGGCCTCACTCAGTGGTACCGTTGTGTAAAGTATCACTTGTTTCGAACGATGATACTTTTGTGCCGCTAAGTTTAGGTTAGATATAGTGGCAGCCCGATATTTCAGGCTCACTTAGACTATTCAGTCCATTGTGATACCACAATGGTGAACTTCTCTCTTACCATTGAGTGCCACCCGATATTCAATAGGTTTTTGTGATCTTTTTATATATATATTTATTTATCCTGCACAACAAGACTTACGACTTTTTTACTGTACAGGAATTTTGGTTAAAAGGTATTTCCTCTTAGTGATTTAGTGCTCCTCTCTAAAGATAATCAGTTTAAATGGTACGGTTTCCGAAGTTAAATTTGAGATTTATTTTTTAGATTTAGAATTTAGATATGTTGGCAATGTTTTTGTTTTAATTACTAGAGGGAATTTCTGAGGGAATGTGCTTAATCAAGAAAATCGTAAAAAATACAAACTGAATTTTGATTAGCATAGAAATTCATATTTCCTTGTCCAAACGTTGATAATCATTTCATTGAAGTCATTTTGTCCTTATAGTTAAGTAATTCAACCTAAAATCGGGTATCCTAAAATGGAAGAACATTTTGTTTGACTAAAGCCAACTTTAAGAAATCTGAAAAATCTTCAAAATTAATGAAATCGTTATAAAATTTGTTGAGTTTTTGCATCTTTACTACAAAGCAAGAAAGCGTTTAAAAACGTGAGATTTTTTTAATACTTTATTTTAAAGACTTTTTACTTGAAACAAAGCATAATTTGTACTGGAAGTCGAGTCCGAAATTTAAGTTGTCGTTAACATGATTTTAAAGTACACGAAGAAAAAAATTGAAAAACAAACAAATTAAAATTTTGTTTCCTAGAATTAAGTACGCAAAACTTAAATTTAAAAGCGAATTGTGTCATAAATTGGCCTTTACTTCAATTCTCCGATTCTGGGGCTCGAAATCTATATACCAAAAAACACAGTAGATCATTCTTACTGTTTTTGGAGAATCGCATTGTCTTCTGCTTTAGTTCATATGTGTACGGTTATTGAACTTTATACCCACGTTTAGTTCATAAAATGTCTGAAACCTAAAAAAAGGAAAATTTCATTGGGCTGTGGAAAATTTCAAAAACAAAAATTAAATTTAACTACAAACAAATATTTTTATGCAGATTTTAATCTGAGTTCCTTCTTAACAGTATATCGTTCAATATACCGTTAAGACCTATTCGTAATTTTGAACTGCTTCGCATTCATTACTTTCGTACAAGCTTTGAAAATCACGATCCTGTTGGCCGATTATGCATTGAATTTAATAAATACTATAAACCTAAAGGAAAATATAACATTATTATTAAATACTTAGGCATAAGATACCCTTTTGTATATATTGTAGTATAGTATTGTTCGTCTGTAAGGATTACTCCATAGATGAATAAAAAACAAAATAACAAGTATATACAGCCGTAAGTTCGGCCAGGCCGAATCTTATGTACCCTCCACCATGGATTGCGTAGAAACTTCTACGAAAGACTGCCATCCACAAATTTCAACCCACATGGTTGTTAATATCATATACTACCACCACTTACCAAATTTCAACCAGATCGGATGAATTTTGCTTCTCCAAAAGGCACCGGAGGTCAAATCTGGGGATCGGTTTAATATGGGAGCTATATATAATTATGAACTGATAGGAACCAATTCCTGCATGGTTGTTGGATACCATATACTAACATCACGTACCAAATTTCAACCGAATGGGAAGAATTTTGCTCTCCCAAGGTGCTCCGGAGGTCAAATCTGGGGATCGGTTTATATAGGGCCTATATATAATTATGAACCGATATCGACCAAGTTTTGCATGGGTGTTTGAGGCCATATATTAACATCACGTACCAAATTTCAACTGAATCAAATGAATTTTGGTCTTCCAAGAGTCTCCGGAGTTCAAATCTGGTGATCGGTTTATATGGGGGCTATATATAATTATGGACCGATATGGACCAATTTTTGTACGGTCATTAGAGACCACATACTAACATCACGTACCAAATTCCAGCCGGATCGGATGAAATTTGTTTCTCTTAGAGGCTCTGCAAGCCAAATCGGGGGATCGGTTTATATGGGTTTATATATATAATTATGGACAGATGTGGACCAATTTTTGCGTGGTTGTTAGAGACCATATACTAACACCATGTACCAAATTTCAGCCGGATCGGATGAAATTTACTTCTCTTAGAGGTTCCGCAAGCCAAATCGGGGGATCGGTTTATATGGGGGCTATATATAATTATGGGCCGATGTGAACCAATTTTTGCATGGTTATTAGAGACCATATACTAACACCATGTACCAAATTTCAGCCGGATCGGATGAAATTTGCTTCTCTTAGAGGCATCGCAAGCCAAATTTGGGGCTCCGTTTATATGGTGGCTATACGTAAAAGTGGACCGATATGGCCCATTTGCAATACCATCCGACCTACATCAATAGCAACTACTTGTGCCAAGTTTCAAGTCGATAGCTTGTTTCATTCGGAAGTTAGCGTGATTTCAACTGACGGACGGACATGCTCAGATCGACTCAGAATTTCACCACGACCCAGAATATATGTACTTTATGGGGTCTTAGAGCAATATTTCGATGTGTTACAAACGGAATGACAAAGTTAATATACCCCCCATCCTATGGAGGAAGGTATAAAAATGAACTAAACTTGGTGCTATTATAACTACGGACTTTCTTCTGTGGACCTACACTGTTAGAAAAATATGTTTTTCATATGTTCCGATATAAACAAAATGTGTTTCGGGCACAATTTTTAAACACAATATATTTAAGTGCAAACATGTAATGTTCCTAAATTAACTCTAAATGTTTGGGACACATATGTTAGTATGTTAGAATATATTATGTTTGGGGCATGAATTTTTCATAAAAATAATATGTGTTAATGTAAACATATATACATTTACAAATTTCGAGTAAACATAGATATGTTGTGATTTTTTATTAAGAGAGCGACAGAGAGAGAGAGATAGTATAGAGAAAGAAATAGAGATGGAAACCGGGAGGGTTGACGAAAGATATCAACATAACACAGCGAGAGAATCAAAAGAGAGCAACTTGTGTGAAATTGCTTGTATGTTGTTTCGGAAAACTGTTTTATGAAAAGGCCAAAAATTTGATATGCTTAAGTCTAAATATTATTTAATTTGAATATTAGAATGAGTATTCGGAGTAAAGAGAATAGACATTTGAAAAAAAAAACAGCATGTAAAAAACTGTACCCCCTAAATAAATTTATGTGTATATTATAAAATTATTTATGTATGTTTATACTCGACTCCACGTTCTTCTTTTGTTAGAGTTTTTGAATTCCTTCCAAAATTTCAAACTTTTGTACCAAAAACAGTTTTTTATTACAAAATTGTTATTTTTCCAATAAAAAACAAGTAAGGAAAGTCTAAAGTCGGGCGGGCCGACTATATTATACCCTGCACCACTTTGTAGATCTAAATTTTCGATACCATATCACATCCGTCAAATGTGTTGGGGGCTATATATAAAGGTTTGTCCCAAATACATACATTTAAATATCACTCGATCTGGAAGAATTTGACAGACTTCTACAAAATCAATAGACTCAAAATTTAAGTCGGCTAATGCACTAGGGTGGAACACAATTTTAGTAAAAAAGTAAGGAAAGTCTAAAGTCGGGCGGTGCCGACTATATTATACCCTGCACCACTTTGTAGATCTAAATTTTCGATACCATATCACATCCGTCAAATGTGTTGGGGGCTATATATAAAGGTTTGTCCCAAATACATACATTTAAATATCACTCGATCTGGAAGAATTTGACAGACTTCTACAAAATCAATAGACTCAAAATTTAAGTCGGCTAAACGCAATGTTAGTAAAAAAATATGGGAAACGTTTAAATCTGAAGCAATTTTAAGGAAACTTCGAAAAAGTTTATTTATGATTTATGGCTCGATATATATGTATTAGAAGTTTAGGAAAATTAGAGTCATTTTTACAACGTTTCGACTAAGCAGTGGCGATTTTACAAGGAAAATGTTGGTATTTTGACCATTTTTGTCGAAATCAGAAAAACATATATATGGGAGCTATATCTAAATCTGAACCAAATTTGGCACGCATAGCAACAATGCTAATTCTACTCCCTGTGCAAAATTTCAACTAAATTGGAGTTAAAAATTGGCCTCTGTGGTCATATGAGTGTAAATCGGACGATAGCTATATATGGGAGATATATCTAAATCTGAACCGATTTCAACCAAATTTGGCACGCATAGCTACAATGCTAATTCTACTCCCTGTGCAAAATTTCAACTAAATCGGAGCAAAAAATTGGCTTCTGTGGTCATATAAGTGTAAATCGGCCGAAAGCTATATATTGGAGCTATATCTAAATCTGAACCGATTTCAACCAAATTTAGCACGCATAGCTACAATGCTATTTCTACTCCCTGTGCAAAATTTCAACTAAATCGGAGCAAAAAATTGGCCTCTGTGGTCATATGAGTGTAAATCGCGCGAAAGCTATATATGGGAGCTATATCTAAATCTGAACCGATTTCAACCAAATTTGGCACGCATAGCTACAATGCTAATTCTACTCCCTGTGCAAAATTTCAACCAAATTGGGGTAAAACTCTGGCTTCTGGGACCGTATTAGTCCATATCGGGCGAAAGATATATATGGGAGCTATATCTAAATCTGAACCGATTTCTTCCAAAATCAATAGGGATCTATTCTGAGCCAAAACACATACTTGTGCCAAATTTGAAGTCGATTGGACTAAAACTGCGACCTAGACTTTGATTACAAAAATGTGTTCACGGACAGACGGACAGACGGACATCGCTATATCGACTCAAGAGCCCACCCTGAGCATTTTTGCCAAAGACACCATGTGTCTATCTCGTCTCCTTCTGGGTGTTGCACACATATGCACTAACTTATAATACCCTGTTCCACAGTGTGGAGCAGGGTATAAAAAATAATATTTTATCCAAAAGCTCAGTCCATTTCGTCCACTGTTTCTGACTGTTAATAACCCACATTTCGAAGTTTCATTATAAAAATTTAATATAGTATAAATATAAATGTGTAAATTAAAAAAAAAATTGGTGTACGGTCGGAGCAGGGATTGAACCCACGACCCTTTGCATGAAAGGCGGACATGCTAACTATTGCTCCACGTGGCAAACAAATGTATGTTTCTGGAGAATGGTAAAAATTAAAAAATTTATAAAATTTAATAATTTCTTCAACATTATTTGTATTACAGAAAAAGGTGCTAAGAACTAAAAAATTTCGTGGAAATGAAAATTATGTGAGGGAATGAGCACAATCTTCTTTGGGGAGAATTCTTCCAAGCATATAATATTTTTGGGTTCAAAATGCTTCCAAACATACAATATGTTCACATAAGACAAACACATTAATGTTTCGGCAGTATCCAATAATATATATGCTTCCTGCAAAATATGTTTGGAACATATGTTAGAGAAGCGATTTTTTTTGAGGGTGTATGTACCATATTTGGGAAGTCTCTTTATGGAGCAAAAACACCTGTAGATTTCTAATTTCAAGCAAATAGCTTCAATGCCCTCAAGAAGTTAAATGGGGTCTTTATCGAAACATGGACCAACATAGCTCATCTTCGAAAATGAACTGCCTGCTGATAAAAGGCGTACGATAACTTCATTATTGAAGGCTGTACCGTGATTACAATAGACAGACAGAGGGACACAGTTAGATCGTCTTAAAATTTCACCCTTATCAGCCTTATGGACTAAAATGTATATTTCAATGTGTTACAAATGGAACGACAAACTTATTATGAACCCATCATCATCCTTTTGTGGTGGTTATAAAAAATACAAGCCTCAAATTCCCAAAGTATAAATGGCGTTGAATATAAATTCAGTTTTAACTGAATGGTAGTGATAAATCACACAAATATAATTTAAGCATCATAATATGAAAACATTGAAATCAAAAGATCTATAGGAATTTGTCCCTCCATACATATTTTCAATCTACTACTGAATACGAATGGAACTCATCCTTTTTGCCAAACATATCAATGTTAAGATGGATGACTGGTACATTAATATTGCATGTTTTTTTTGTTTTTGCTTTTGACCCATTGTGGTATGAATTCCGTCACGGTTGTTTCTTTTTTTTATATTTCTTCATTAATACTAAAGAGATTGTGGACAAAAAAAATAAGAAACCATGTACCCGAATGTATGCGCACATAGCACCAGCATACGCCATCCAATTTTGTAAATCCTGTTTAACTTACACGTATCCCTTTGATAGAAACTATGAGAAGTGCTTTGTAAAAAGAAATATTTCTTTTGTAAAGTTTAATACATGCTGAAACGTAAAAATTTCTGGAATTCATTCAACAATTCATTGTTCAGAGAAGCTTAAAAGTTTTAATTTTTTATTCAGTACACGCAAAAAAATAATTCTTTCCTCCCAAACGAAATTTTAGACAAACAAAGTTCGTTTCTCATTTGCTTTTCGCTGTAAGGAAGTGTATTTGGAAGAAAAGTATATACTTTTTGTGATAAACGTTTATTCTTTTCCAGGATGTAAAAACAATTTCATAAAGACTAGCTCAAAAAAAAACATTATTTTCTTGCTAATTGCATTGTCCCTCACATCTTTCTCACATCCACGAGGATTTCTAGTTCTTAACACCTTTTCCTGTAATACCAACAATGTAGAAGAAATTATACGATTTCATAAATTTTTAAATTTTTTTTTACCTTTCGCCTGGACGGAGAATCGAACCGCGGACCATGCACATTGTAAGCCAACACACTAACCACTGAGCTATGTACCTGTTATGGCCATCAATAGATAAATATCCATATAAGTTATATTTATATAGCATAGCTTGCGGCGCCCACGAACCGAATAAACAAAGTTTATTTAACAGAAACAAACATTTAGTTTGGCACCGTGGAGCAGTGGTAGATACGTTCGACTCTCATGCCAAGGGTCGTGGGTTCGATCCCTGCTTCGGCCAAAGTTTTTTTTTTTTGCTTTTGTTTTTTTTTTACATATATTCCAGATATATTCGGAAGATTCCGAAAAAATGTTCAACATTACATTGTACTATATTAAATTTTGAACTGTAAAATGTGTCTTATTAAAGACCTAAAGTCAGAAAAGAACAGTGTTTGATATAAACGAAATGGACTGTGTTGTTATTTCAAAAATAACTTTTTTTATTGAAAAAATAAAAATTTTGTAACAAACGAATTTTTTTGGTGAAAAAAGTTTAAAATTTTCGAAGCAATTCAAAAAACTCTAACAAAAGAAAAACGTTTTCGGTACACGTTTTCCAAACGTTTTTTTTCTTTGCGTGTAGTTGGTATGAGGATATCTGTCTTACAATTTGATATGAGTACAAATTCTGAACAGAAAAAAATTGAAGCCATTTTCAAGCGTACATATGTTTCACGCTAGTAGGAGACATGTAGCTGGCAGGAGACATGTAGAAGTTTATCTGCACAAAATTTAAAATTATGAATTTTGAATATAAACACAAACTACGAAAAACTATTAAATTCGGTACACGCAGAAAAAGAATACGATCACCCCAAATATTTTAAATTTTTTCTTTAATAATACACCTCATACTAATTCAGTAGGTTTAGGATTGTTTATATTCGCCTACACCCATCTTAAGTTATTTATTAATTTTATTATTAATTATTTATTAAACCTCCCAAAAATTGAATCAGTATCCTAATTTTAATTTTATAGAGCCTAGATTTAAGGCTGGATAGCTTTATAAGCAATGTCTTCATTTTAAAAGAAGCTGCATTTTTAGCTCTGAATCAATTCCAAAAACTTTCAGAGAATGTCAAAAATATAGGATCCAAGTAAATTATTGAATGGAAAGTCTAAAGTCGGGCGGGGCCGACTATATTATACCCTGCACCACTTTGTAGATCTAAATTTTCGATACCATATCACGTCCGTCAAATGAGTTGGGTGCTGAATATATAGAGGTTTGTCCCAAATACATACATTTAGATATCACTCGATCTGGACAGAATTTGATAGACTTCAAAAAATTCTATAGACTCAAAATTTAAGTCGGCTAATGCACTAGGATGAAACACAATGATAGTAAAACACAAGTAAGGAAATCTAAAGTCGGGCGGGGCCGACTATTTTATACCCTGCACCACTTTGTAGATCTAAATTTTCGATACCCGTCAAATGTGTTGGGTGCTATATATAAAGGTTTGTCCCAAATACATACATTTAAATATCACTCGATTTGGACAGAATTTGATAGACTTCTACAAAATCTATAGACTCAAAATTTAAGTTGGCTAATGCACTAGGGTGGAACACAATTTTATTAAAAAATAAGGAAATCTAAAGTCAGGCGGGGCCGACTATTTTATACCCTGCACCACTGTGTAGATCTAAATTTTCGATACCATATCACACCCGTCAAATGTGTTGGGTGCTATATATAAAGGTTTGTCCCAAATACATACATTTAAATACCACTCGATTTGGACAGAATTTGATAGACTTCTACAAAATCTATAGACTCAAAATTTAATGCACTAGGGTGGAAATAAAATTGTATTAAAAAAAAATATGGGAAATATTTAAATCTGAAGCAATTTTAAGGAAACTTCGTAAAAGTTTATTTATGATTTATCGCTCGATATATATGTATTAGAAGTTAAGGAAAATTAGAGTAATTTTTACAACTTTTCGACTAAGCAGTGGCGATTTTACAAGGAAAATGTTGGTATTTTGACCATTTTTGTCGAAATCAGAAAAACATATATATGGGAGTTATATCTAAATCTGAACCGATTTCACTCAAATTTGGCACACATGACTATATTACTAATTGTACTCCTAGTGCAAAATTTCAACCATTGTACTCCTAGTGCAAAATGTCAACCAAATTCGGCCAAAAATCTGGTTTCTGGGGCCATGTAAGTCCATATCGGGCGAAAGATATATATGGGAGCTATATCTAAATCTGAACCGATTTCAATCAATTTTGCACACTTGCCTATACGACTAAGTGTTATGTTTGTACCAAATTTCAAGCAAATCGGTATAAAACTCTGGCTGCTGGGTCCATATCAGTGCATATCGGGCGAAAGATATGTATGGGAGCTATATCTAAATCTGAACCGATTTTTTCCAAAATCAATAGGGTTCTATTCTGACCCAAAGTAGGAACATGTGCCAAATTTGAAGGCGATTGGACTTAAATTGCGACCTAGACTTTGATTACAAAAATGTGTTCACAGACAGACGGACGCACGGACAGACGGACATGGTTATATCGACTCAGGGACCCACCCTGAGCATTATTGCCAAAGACACCATGTGTCTATCTCGTCTCCTTCTGGGTGTTACAAACATATGCACTAACTTATAATACCCTGTTCCACAGTGTGGCGCATGGTATAAATATGGGAAACATTCAAATCTGAAGCAATTTTAAGGAAACTTCGCAAAAGTTTATTCATGATTTATCGCTCGATATATATGTATTAGAAGGTTAGGAAAATTAGAGTCATTTTTACAACTTTTCGACTAAGCAGTGGCGATTTAACAAGGAAAATGTTGGTATTTTGACCATTTTTGTCGAAAACAGAAAAACGTATATATGGGAGCTATATCTAAATCTGAACCGATTTCAATGAAATTAGGCACACATGACTATATTACTAATTATACTCCTAGTGCAAAATGTCAACCAAATTCGGCCAAAAATCTGGCTTCTGGGGCCATGTAAGTCCATATCGGGCGAAAGATATATATGGGAGCTATATCTAAATCTGAACCGATTTCAATAAAATTTTGCACACTTGACTATACGGCTAAGTGTTATGTTTGTACAAATTTTAAAGCAAAACGGTATAAAACTCTGGCTGCTGGGTCCATATCAGTGCATATCGGGCGAAAGATATATATGGGAGCTATATCTAAATCTGAACCGATTTCTTCCAAAATCAATAGGGTTCTATTCTGATCCAAATTAGGAACATGTGCCAAATTTGAAGGCGATTGGACTTAAATTGTGACCTAGACTTTGATAACAAAAATGTGTTCACAGACAGACGGACGGACATGGTTATATCGACTCAGGAGCCCACCCTGAGCATTTTTGCCAAAGACACCATATGTCTATCTTGTCTCCTTCTGGGTGTTGCAAACATATACACTAACTTATAATACCCTCTTCCACAGTGTGGCGCAGGGTATAAAAATTAAATGTCGTGCTCCCTCATGAACAATATTTGCGGCTTACGTTCACAAACGATTCACGACAGTTTTTGCGATTCACAAAAATTCTCGCGATTTCACGACACGACAATTCTCCTGATGATCGAAAAATTTCGAGATTCACGGAAATTTTCGTGACACGACAATTCTTATGATTCACAAACATTCTCGCGGTCTTTATCGTTTCTCATGACTAAGGAAAATGTTCATAACTCACTACGGAACTATTAATGAGTAATGAGAACATCACCCAATGAGCCCTATTAGAATCTTAAGCGTAATTAAATCCGTGAGGGTAATTGAACTCTTGGGCATGATTGAAATCGTTGAGAATGAGTTTAATCGTGAACGTGAATTTTACCGCAAATGTGAATTTTATCGTGATTGTGAATTTTATTCGTGAAAGTGAAGCAATTTTATTCACACGCATACACAAACAAAATTTGATTTTCATTCACATTTTTGGTCAGTTCCATTCAGGATGTTTAGTTTGAATTTCATTCACCATTTCTGTTATGCACGCGTGTCACGCTCACATTTCTAATTCATCAACAATTTTCGAGAAAGTCCTGGCATTTTGCGGTTATCAACATATAAAACCGCAGAATTCGATTACTTTCCAACTCCGTAACCCAATTTATGGAAGACTTTTCTTATGGATGTTTGTAATTTTGTGGTATTATTTTAAAACGAGCACCAGTTTTTCTTTCTCAACTGCTTTTGGATATTCAATTCTATCAAGACATGTGTATATGAAAAAACCCAATATACACAATCCTTTTAGGAACAATACTTGGGAATTTGTGGTGTTTATATAAAATATTTGTTTCTGTATTTGTTTCCCAAGTTTACTAGTTGACATTTCTCTAAGACCATTCTAATCTGTCATCTCCTGAACGGAAATGGCAAAACGGGTTAGAATATATAATCCAATGTTTTTATCTTAGCCTAAAAAATATCAAATTAAAAAAGTCCAAATAGATTACACGGCATCCTTTTCACTCCAAAGAATTAAACTGGAAAATGTGATTTGGTGCCAGATATATTAAGAGTACCAGATATAATATAGGTTTTTTTTTCAGGATTAAGTTTAAGTGATTTTTATGGTTTCCATTCAATCAGACACACTGCTTACTGCGTATTTGCTACACAAATCTACACCCAAAAAAAATGTTATTCTTTTGTTACTGTTTCCCGGAATTTCTTCGAAAAGTTCATATTTTGAAAACTAAAAAAAAAAATTAAGTTAAAAGATTTTAAATAATGATGATTTTTTTTGGCCACTTTTATATATATATATATATATATATATATATATATATATATATATATATATATATATATATATATATATATATATATATATATATATATATATATATATATATATATATATATATATATATATATATATATATATATATATATATATATATATATATATATATATAATTTTTTGGATTATGTCCCTTTAGCTAATGGGGCCTAGGGCATTGATGTAAATAAAACAATTTTTAATTACATTTTTCCCAACGTTTCGTCGATGTATGTCGACATTATCAAGGGATATTTTTATTGTCTATAAATTGAAAAACAAATTATTATTGAATATTTCATAAGCATTTAAAACTTACAATGAAACATGTATTTTTTTACATTAAATTAATATTATTATTATTAAGAGTAAAAGTCCAACGACTTTTCCGAACACACACATATTCAACTATTACTTTTTGTTATTTAATGCAACTCTGTAGCTTGCACTTATATTGTCAGTGTCTTCTTTTCTGTTCATGGTGTTGTGGTATCACAACACATGCTGCAGTTAAGCCATACTGCTGACTTTGACAATGTCAAAATATTGGACAAGGAAAGAGGAGAGAGGAAGAGATTGATTATAGAGAGCTTAAGAATACAAGAGAAAATAGAAAAAACCATGAACAGAAAAGAAGACACTGACAATATAAGTGCAAGCTACAGAGTTGCATTAAATAACAAAAAGTAATTGTTGAATATGTTGTGTGTTCGGAAAAGTCGTTGGACCTTTACTCTTAATAATAATATTAATTTAATGTAAAAAAATACATTTTTCATTGTAAGTTTTAAATGCTTATAAAATATTCAATAATAATTTGTTTTTCAATTTATAGACAATAAAAATATCCCTTGATAATGTCGACATACATCGACGAAACGTTGGGAAACATGTAATTAAAAATTGTTTTATTTACATCAATGCGCTAGGCCCCATTAGCTAAAGGAACACCATCCAAAAAATTATAAGACTTTTATTTTGTTTTTATATTATGGATGTTTTTATAATATTCGACCTGTACATAGATTTTCCAATTGATAATTGTTGATAAAAACGAGCTGAGGTCTGTATGATTATTTTTTTATTTATTCAATATATGTAATGCAACAGACACCGTCGTTAGCTATTTACTCTACAGTTGGTGTATTATTTTTGTTCTTTTCAAAATTTTTCCCGATGAAATCTTTCAATCAAAAGACGAAATATTGATTTTTATTTTTGCTATAAAAAATCCCTTTTTCTCCAAAATTGTACTACATTTAGTTTATAAAAAAAAACATTATTATCTTCTTTGGCTTTATGTCTTTGAGGTTTCGTTTTAAAAATTTGGTGTAATAAAGGGCGCTTTTTAGCCCTTATTTTTTTAGCAACAGTAGACCGGCCAATTGGCCGTCTAGTTTGTGTGTTTTAATGTCTTGAAACTATTTTTGTGGGGATATGTTAAAGCTTGTGTTTATACAGACAAGCCCGCTTTAATTGACGCTTTTGAAGACAACATTGAAGCATTTATTCGTGAGATACCGGCCGAAGAGTATGCCAAATTTGGACGAAGCGTAATCTTCAAATGTTAAATTATATGGAACGTACTATCGTTTCAAATAATGATTTCACGCATTTTTCTGAATTTGATAAACCTTTACTGTGCAATGTAAAGCATCCTTTCGAAATCTTGCGAATTTTTTTGGTATATATATATACACTGGTAGAAAAAGGCGGTACGTGGCCATTACCACTTTATATCAAACAATTTACATTCGGTATTATTATGGTATTAACTATTAAACGATAACGATATGTAGCCGTTGCTGAAAACTAGTTGGTTGCCTTGGTAGTTTATTTTTTCACATAATGCAAACGACAATATTTGTAGGAAAAAATTGCAACTAAAGAAAATAATTCTATGAATATGGCGAAGTATACGTAAGTATAGTATTATTTATCATTATTAATATTTACTAATGCCAACGTTCTTTCATTAGATGTATCGGTGGCAGACAAATTGATGGTTGCAGTGCCTGCGATGGCACATTAAGCTGCATTGGTAGAAAAGCGTTTCATGGAAAAAATGATGAGGTGTATGTATATATGTTATGTATTAAATGCATTAAAAAAGAGTATTTAAATGCTTTAATGAAAAAAATATTTGTTACGTGTGTTTTATTAAACTAAATATGTATTACAACAATAAATACCGAGCTTCTATTAATCCCAATACCGTTTTGGTATTATTTGATAATACCGCACAGTTTATACATCCATACCTTAATGGTATTAATATTAATAACGCATAAGTATTATTTTCAATACCTTATTGGTGCTTTCAGAATATCGTATGGTACTTTCATGCTCTGTGTACCGTCTGTACCGTTCGGTACCATATGCACCCAAGGAAGGAAAATGATTGTCATTGCAACAAGATACAAATAACATTTATTAAAAATAATAATTTTTGCCTGGAAGAAAAAATTGTAATTAAAAATTGTTGAAATGTCTTTAGGTGATTCCTTTCATACATATGACGAACCAATTTCAAACTTTTGGAAATGGAAATAATGTACATTTACACCCATAGAGAAATTATTACCATACGGGCTCAAATCGATACCGCACCCAGAGAAGGAATATGATCACCTGAAACATGTGAAATGTTATTTGTATCTTGTTGCAATGACTAAAATATTTGTGACTAAAATATTTTAAACCTACATTTTCTTTCATGGTGGGTTCAATTTTATCTGGGTGTACATTGTTTGCATTACCGGAAAATTAAAAAAAATGTGGTTAGTCGTTTTTTCACATCCTGTAAAAGAGTTGAGTTTTATCACAAAAGTTCTATACATTTCTTTTAATCAATCTACCTTACAGTGATGACCAAAAAATTTCATATGGGAGTTATTTTTTCATGAACAGAAAATCGCAGTGTACCACTTTAAGATGCGGTTTCCAGCCACAACTTAATTGATATGCTGTATGGAATTTACCTTTATTGGAAATCAATATTTCATGGATAAATCTGTAATGTTGCTTCAGGTTACAAATTTTCTTTTTTGCATATTTCACACGAGTTTTCTTTTCTCCTCCTGTTGGAAGGTGCGTAACTGGATGTACATAAATTAACAACTGAATTAAATGAGTGTTTCAGCAGTAGAACATTTTGGATTTTATATTCGATTATGGTATAATAGATTCCCTTTTATTATGCGACAAGTATTGCCACCTTGAAGCATTTAGAAGGGATAAATTGTAAATGAGTTGAATTTAAATTAATTGTGTGGTCTCACAAATCGAAATAAAAAGTGGTAAGTTTTAATAATCTTTTAACACCAACGAATTCCAAAACAGTGCTGAAAGAAAAGGAAATATTGGATTACTTATTCGGTAAATTAATACAGATGTAAAGTGGAAAAAATGATGTTGTCTTTATATTATACACAGTAAACTTTTCTGATTGAATTAACGTCCCAGCAAAAAAATCGTCGCCAAAAATTTAATAAAAATGTTCTTTTTGGATCCGGAAGTGGTGCAAAATTGACGCATGGGCTTCCCAGCAAAATAAGCGTCGCCAAAAAAGTAGTGAAAATGTTCTCAGCCGTTGCAGTGAATTTGCAGCACTTCTTAAGGTGTGATGCGAATCCAGTGATATGGATGTGAATAAAGAAATTTTGTGATATTTTAATAAATAATTAAAATAATTTTTAACTTTTTTTTGTGATTTTTAATGTTTGTCTGGAACGTTTGACATGAAATGTTTTCAAAAAATCGCAATTTTTCTAGAAATAATTTTGAATTTTTTTCGGCAAAATTTAAATAATTTTCACTATATTATTAATTTTTAATCCGTTTTTAATTCATTTGAAACAACAAAACGTAAATTTTCCCATTAAAAATATGAAAAAAAGCGAGTTATAAGAAATTGACTCAAATGAACTTCCTGTGCAGTTAAAATAAAGAACATCTTTGGGAGCACATTTTTGGAAGTGCTTTTAAAGTTGTGCCTTAAGAAGAACTTCCAAATTTTTTTGCTGGGTTGTCATAGGACGGAAGTCCTCCATTTCAACAGCCGTTGCACTGAATTTGCATCATTTCTTTAGGTGCGATCCGAATTCAATGTTTTGGATGTAAATTAAAAAAAATCTGTGATATTTTGTCAATTTGTCTGAAACATTTGACCTCAAATATTTTCAAAAATGCAAAATTTTTTCAGATTGGATTTAGAATTTTTTTCAACAAAATTTAACTGATTTATACCATTTTATGAATTCTTACTCTGTTTTTAACCTATTTGAAACGAAAAAAAGGTAAAATTACCCATAAAAAGTATGAAAAAAGCATGTTATAAAAAATTTAATGAAAAAAACTTCCTGGGTAGCTAAAATAAAGAACATCATTGAGAGTGCATCCTCTGGAAGTGCTTTTAAAGTTGTGCCTTTGGAAGAACTTCCAAATTTTTTTGCTGGGGTGTTAGTTGAAATTGCTTAATTCACGAAAATGGTAGTATCTATCACAGAATTAATTGGAAATTGAATATTCTTGATTAAAAAAATATTGAGTAATATTTTTGCATTAAATTCTACAGTTTAACGATATCCACAATACAATATGTTTAAATCCTAAAAAAATTGCAATGAAACTTGACACGATGTGAGCCCAAAAAGATATGTTGTTCACAGAAAAAATGTTCACCTAAATATTTCCAATTAAAATTTTAATTGAATTTTCAAAAACATTCAATTAAAAATTTACTTAATTTAACAAATGTTTTAATTTAAACATAAATCAAACACAAAAATTAACATTATCAATTATATTTTTAATTGAATAAATAAATTTTTAATTAACTTTGGTGATTGAAGACATTTCAATTAAATATTAATTGGATCAATTAGTTTCGTGATTGAATTAAAAAATTATTTTTTGGTTTGTTTGCAAATGGTATATGACATGATATGATATGTGGATATCCCGAACTACGCCATCCTTTGTCGATCTCGTCCTCTTAATTTTCGCACTCATATGTCTGGCATTTTTTAGCAAGATACCAATTTTAAAATCAATTCACCTAACTTTGGAAACAAAACGTCTTTATTGACAACTTTTGATCATATAAACAAATCGTTGTATCTTAATAAAATAGCATTGGCATTTTAAGAGTAAGTTATTTGTTTCTTACGAAAATATTATTTTTCGTTTTCTTTTTAATGTGTAAGAGAAAAATAATGGCACTACAGTTAAGTCAATGCGTTGCCTGCCTGTCTAGTTGATAAAATCGATACAAAAACCCATTGAATGAATAACACAATGATTCCTCATGACAAACGACAAGAAATTCTACACAAAATGTTAATGTTTCTTATGTTTTTCCTTCTTCTTTCGTTTTAGCTTTGAGAGAAACGATGATAATGCTATTGATAAAATATCGTAGAATTACCTTTGAGATGTTTTACAAGTTTCCATGAGCTGAAAATTGAATCAAAATCCAACAGTTTTTCCTATTTTAATATTCATTAAGGATAATCGAGTTTCGAAAGAGATTTATTCACACAATTATAAACAATCTTTTTAAATTAACAGCGATGATTTGGCGTTAATACCAAAATCCATTATAAATAGAGCAGATTTGCCAGTGACGGTGGTATAAACCATTCGAAATTATATAATGGCCTTTTATGTGCTTTGCACCAACTGTTCATTATGTAAAATGACCATCTTTAATGGATTTCATAAAATAAAGGCATAATCTAATTCAATGCTAATAAGACGAAACTTGAAGTTAAGTCCCAAAATAATTATCCCACACTAAGATTTGCTTTTGATTGCACTGACCCATGAGATAATTAAGAAGCTGCCATGTTAAATAAGAAGAATGATTATAAGTTTAAATTAGATTTAATTTATAAGCTAAGTTTACTTAATCGGTTATCTTGCGACCTGCATACAGTGCACAGAAAATATGTATTGTGAATTTAAGTAGATTTTTACTATAAATTTTTACACAAAAATCTATAGCAAGAATGAACTACGTCGCGACGTGTCGTGTTTTCATATAAACGGCGGCCAAAAATAGAAGGAGTTATCGTAGAGGAATGAAAATTGGTACACATTATTATTATAAGTAGGAAAGGAAAAAAACGAAGTTTGCGAAAATCGGCCTAAGGACTCGCCCACCTCCCATATATCCTGAAATGAAAAAACCTTATATTTTCCAAAATTGTTCTTGGAATTGAACCACATTTGGCTCGATTTATCTCTGATATATTACTGATAACTGTGGTGAGTTATATGAAATTATCTCAAAGGACACGCCCACCTCCCATATATCCTGAAATCAACAAAAAATTCTATTTTCCAAAATTGTTGTTGGAATTGAACCAAAGTTGGCTTGATTTGTCCTTGATGAATTTTTGATTAGTATATTTAATTTAATTGTCTTACAAAATACGTCTACATCCCATATGTCCTTGATACCAAATAAGAAAATCATTTTCTATATTATAAATATATATATTTTTTTTCATTTGCCAATTAATATTATTATATTTAATAAGAGATAGGAAACAGATATTTCTCAAATTCATTATTATTGATTAACAAAATATTAAGGAAATAATTAAATAAATGATAATTTTCTCATTTACTTTCAACTTGAACTCTTCTTCTAAATAAGCAATTATGTCTCCCTGGGCAGCACATGGAGTACGATGCCTAAGCCAAATATAACAAGTATATACGGCCGTAAGTTCGGCCAGGCCGAAGCTTATGTACCCTCCATCATGGATTGCGTAGAAACTTAATCTAAACACTGTCATCCTCAATCGAATTACTTAAGTTGCGGTAACGCTTGCCGATGGCAAGGTATCTTAAAAACTCCTAACACCATCTTCTAAAATGTATGTAAGTCCACACGTGGTATATATTAAATCAAAAAAGATCGATCCAATGCGTATATAATTCAGTTTGACAAAGTAGACACAACATTTTGACAAAATTTTCTACAGAAATAAAATTTTAACAAAATTTTCTATAGAAATAAAATTTTCACAAAATTTTCTATAGAAATAAAAATTTTGACAAAATTTTCTATAGAAAGAAAATTTTGACAAAAATTTCTACAGAAATAAAATTTTAACAAAATTTTCTATAGAAATAAACTTTTGACAATATTTTCTATAGAAATAAAATCTCGGTAGATTATTTTTGGCTCGAGTGGCAACCATGACTATGAACCGAATAAAATTTGAACAAAATTTTCTATAGAAATAAAATTTTGACAAAATTTTCTATAGAAATAAAATTTTGACAATGATGAAAATTTTATTATGAACCGAATAAAATTTTAACAAAATTTTCTCTAGAAATAAAATGTTGACAAAATTTTCTATAGAAATAAAATTTTGACAAAATTGTCTATAGAAATAAAATTTTGGTAGATTATTTTTGGCTCCAGTGGCAACCATGATTATGAACCGATATGGACCAATTTTTGTGTGATTGGACCAATTTTGGTATGGTTGTTAGCGACCATATACTAACACCACGTGCCTAATTTGAACCGGATCGGATGAATTTTGTTCCTCCAAGAGGCTCCGGACGTCAAATCTGGAGAATGTTTTATATGGGGGCTATATATAATTATGGACCGATATGGACCAATTCTGGCACGGTTGTTAAAGATCATATACTAACACCATGTTCCAAATTACAACCGGATTGGATGAAATTTGCTTCTCTTGGAGACTTCGCAACCCAAATATGGGGATCGGTTTATATGGGGGCTATATATAATTATGAACCGATGTGGACCAATTTTTGCATGTTTGTTAGAGACCATATACCAATATCATGTACCAACTTTCAGGCGGATCGGATGAAATTTGCTCCTCTTTGACGCTTCGCAAGCCAAATCTGGAGATCGGTTTATATGGGGTCTATATATAATTATGGACCGATGTGGACCAATTTTTGCATGGTTGTTAGAGACCATATACCAACACCATGTACCAAATTTGAGCCGGATCGGATGAAATTTGCTTCTCTTTTAGGCTCCGCAAGCCAAATCTGGAGATCGGTTTATATGGGGGCTATATATAATTATGGACCGATGTGGACCAATTTTTGCATGGTTGTTACAGACCATATACCAATACCATGTACGAAATTTCAGCCGGATCGGATGAAATTTGCTTCTCTTTTAGGCTCCGCAAGCCAAATCTGGAGATCGGTTTATATGGGGGCTATATATAGTTATAGACCGATATGGACCAATTTTTGCATGGTTGTTAGAGACCATATACCAACACCATATACCAAATTTCAGCCGAATCGTATGAAATATGCTTCTGTTAGAGGCTCCACAAGCCAAATTTGAGGGTCCCTTTATATGGGGGCTATACGTAAAAGTGGACCGATATGGCCCATTTTCAATACCACCTGACCTACATCGATAACAACTACTTGTACCAAGTTTCAAGTCGATAGCTTGTTTCGTTCGGAAGTTAGCGTGATTTCAACAGACGGACGGACGGACGGACGGACGGACGGACGGACGGACGGACATGCTTAGATCGACTCAGAATTTCACCACGACCCAGAATATATATACTTTATGGGGTCTTAGAGCAATATTTCGATGTGTTACAAACGGAATGACAAAGTTAATATACCCCCATCCTATGATGGAGGGTATAAAAATGTGGTGGAAAACGTATACCGAAAACTTTTTCTTTTGTTAGAGTTGTTTGAGTTTCTTCGAAAATTTAAACTTTTATCACCAAAAAAATTCGTTTGTTACAAAATTTTTAATTTTTTAATAACAAAATTATTTTTGTTTCCCTTTCGTTTACATCAAGCATTGCTCTTTTCTAACTTTAAGTCTTTAATAAAAATTTAATATGTAATGATGAACACCTTTTCGAAATCTTCCGAACATATCTGGAATATATATGTAAAAAAAAAAAAAAATTGGTGTTCGGTCGAAGCAGGGATCGAACCCAGGACCCTTCGTATGCAAGGCGGACGTACCAACAACTGCTTCACGGTGCCCAACTAAATGTATGTTTCTGTTAAATAAAATTTGTTTAATCGGCTCGTGGGCGCCGCAAACTATGCTCTTAACACGATAATTATCTATTGGTGACAATAACGGCCCAGTGGCTAATGTGTTGGCTTACAAATTGCATTGTCCGCGGTTCGATTCTCTGTCCTGGTGAAAGGTAAAATATAAACAAGTAAGGAAAGTCAAAAGTCGGGCGGGGCCGACTATATTTATTATACCCTGCACCACCTTGTAGATCTAAATTTTCGATACCATATCATATCCGTCAAATGTGTTGGGGCTATATATAAAGGTTTGTTCCAAATACATACATTTAAATATCACTCGATCTGGACAGAATTTGATAGACTTCTACAAAATCTTTACACTCAAAATTGAAGTCGGCTAATGCACTAGGGTGGAACAAAATGTTAGTAAAAAAATATGGGAAACATTTAAATCTGAAGCAATTTTAAGGAAACTTCACAAACTTTTATTTATGATTTATCACTCGATATATATGTGGTATCACAATGGACTGAATAGTCTAAGTGAGCCTGAAATTTAATCAGGCTGCCACTTTAACCTAACCTAACCTAACCTATATATGTATTAGAAGTGGAAGAAAATTAGAGTAATTTTTACAACTTTTCGACTAAGCAGAGGCGATTTTAAAAGGGAAATGTTCGTATTTTTACCATTTTTGTCGAAATCAGAAAAACATATATATGGGAGCTATACCTAAATCTGAACCGATTTCAACCATAGCAACAATGCTTATTATACTCCCTGTGCAAAATTTCAACTAAATCGCAGTAAAAAATTGGCCTCTGTGGTCATGAGTGTAAATCGGCCGAAAGCTATATATGGGAGCTATATCTAAATCTGAACCGATTTCAATCAAATTTGGCACACTTGACTACACTACTAGTTGTACTCATAGTGCAAAATTTCAATCAAATTGAGCCAAACCTCTGGCTTCTAGAACCATATTAGTCCATATCTGGCGAAAGATATATATGGGAGCTATATCTAAATCTGAACCGATTTCAATCAAATTTTGCACACTCGACTATACTACCAATTGTACTCCTCGTGCAAAATTTCAAGCAAATCGGGATAAAACTCTAAAAATTTATAAAATCAATTAATTTCTTCTACATTGTTTGTATTACAGATATTTCGATGTGTTACAAACGGAATGACAAACTTATTATACCCCCGTCACCATTCTATGGTGGTGGGTATAAAAACTTAATCCGATACACGTTTTTGTGAGCCTCAAATACCAGAATATTTACAATTTCAAGCAAATCAGATAAAAACTACGGTTTCTAGAAACCCAGGGAGTTAAATCGGGAGATCGTTCTTATGGGGCTATACTAAAATATGGACCGATATTCACCGTTTTCGGCACACGTCTTTACGGCCCGAAAATACCTCTAGATTTCCAATTTCAGGGAAATTGGATAAAAACTCCGGATTCTAGAAGCCCAAGAAGTAAAATCTTGATATCGGTCTATATAGGGGCTATATCAAAACATGGACCGATACTCACCATTTGTGGCAAACCTCTTTATAGTCCTAAAATACCAATAAATTTCCAATTTCAGGCAAATTGTATATAAACTACGGATTCTATAAACCCAAGATGTAAAATCGGGAGATCGGTCTATATGGGGGCTATACCAAAACATGAAACGATACGGACCATTTTCGGCACACCTTTTGACGGTCCTCAAGTACCTCTAGATTTTCAATTTCAGGCAAATTGGATAAAAACTGCGGTTTCTATAAGCCCAAGAAGTAAAATCGGGAGATCGGTCTATATGGGGGCTATACCAAAATATGGACCGATACTCACAATTTTTGGCACACGTATTTGTGGTCCTATAATACCTCTAGATTTCCAATTTCAGGCAAATTGGATAAAAACTACGATTTCTATAAGCCCAAGATCCCAAATCGGGAGGTCGGTTTATATGGGGACTATATCAAAACCTGGACCGATATAGCCCATCTTCGAACTTGATCTGCCTGCAGAAAAAAGACGAGTTTGTGCAAAATTTCAGCACGATTGCTTCATTATTGAAGACTGTAGCGTGATTACAACAGACAGACAGACAGACGGACAGACGGACATCGTTATATCGTCTTAGAATTTCTCCCTGATCAAGAATATATATACTTTATATAGTCGGAAATCGATATTTCGATGTGTTACAAACGGAATGACAAACTTATTATACCCCCGTCACCATTCTATGGTGGTGGGTATAAAAAAGGTACTAAGAACTAAAAAACCTCGTAGAAGTGAGAAAGATGTGAGGGAAACTGCAATTAGCCAGAAGAGATTGGTTTTTGAATTAGTCTTTATGAAAATGTTTTACATCCTGAAACAGAATAAACTTTTATCACAAAAAGTTGATACTTTTCTTCCAAATAAACTTCCTTATAGCGAAAAGCTAATGAGAAACGATCTTTGTTTGTCTAAAATTTCGTTTGGGAGGAAAGAATTATTTTTTTGCGTGCATAATATCATTTGCCCGATATACATTCATGTGACCGCATAGGCCAACGTTTTACGCCGATTAACGTGAAAGTTTGCACATGGAGTAGAATTAGCAATCCAATTATGCATGCTCAATTTGGTTAAAATCGGTTTATATTTAGATATAGCTCCCATATATATCTTTCGCCCTATTATGGATTTAATTGGCCCCAGAGATCAGATTCTTACTTTATCTCCTTCAAAAAGTACAATCCTTCCGCAAAAAGTACAATTGATTGTATTTTCAAGTATGCCAAATTTTGTTGAAATTGGTTCAGATTTAGATATAGCTCTCATCATAAGCGTAGGAAGGCCTCTGGACCCCCCCCCCCAGAAAAAATTTAGCCCCCCCCCCCCCAGAATTTGAAAACCTATTTACGATTTTACATTTTTATAAAAATTAAAAATTAAAGTATATACAACCACACATAGTTCCGCTAAAGACTTTCATGCACAATCGAATTACTTGGGTTGTGGTAGCAGTTGCCGATGGCAATGTTTGAAGTCTGATATTTATGAAATAGAGCTGTGATTGAACTTATGGTTTAGTTGAATAACCAACAGCCTGTTTCTGTATGTCGAACGAGTTCAATCGATCGACTGAAATGCATAGAAACAGCTGTTTTTTGGTTATAAATTCAGCTGTTTGTTTCCATTTTAGTCGATCCACAGAGCTCATTCGACATACAGAAACAGGCTGTAAAGCTCCTTTATTATATTGTTTAGTCTGGTTTAGTCATCCTAATTAAAAAATAGTAATTGGTATTAAAACTATTCTTTCATAAATTAATATCTTAATAATGCTGCAAAAAAACGTCGCCAAAAAAGAAGTGAAAATGTTCTTTTTGGGTCCGGAAGTGGTGCAAAATTGGGGGAGAAGCGATGAATGTTATAGAAACTCGTCATAGAACGAATGTCCACCGTTTCAACAGCCGTTGCAATAAATTTGCATCACTTCTTACGGTGTGATCCGAATTCAGAGTTTTGAATGTGAATTAAAAAATTGTGTGATATTTTCCCAAATAAATAATTTTTATTTATTCGTTTTTTATTTGATTTTTGGTCGACCTTTTGTTAGAATTATATAAATATTTATAAAGACCTCGAGCTTCAAGAAACATTAATTTATAGTAATTTTTATATTTTTTTATGATTTTTAATGCATTCTAACGCTTGTTTGAATATTTTCAAAAATTATCGATTTTTCTATAATGGATTTAGCATTTTTGTGGCAAAATTTGAATAATTTTTACCTTTTTATTTATTCTTACTCTTTTTTTAAACTATTTGAACTACTTTAAGTTGCTTTATTATATATTATTTTGATGTCTATTTTTTATTCTTTTTTATGAAATAAAACAATAATTGAACCTATATGTTCAGTCTATAAATTTTTAGCTAGGGGGGCTATAGCCCCCCCTAGGAAAATTGTCTAGCTACGCTAATGGCTCTCATGTGTATGTTTTGACAAATTTAGATTCATAGGACCGCCAGAGGTCAAAGCTTAATTCCGATTTACTTGAATTTTGCACTGAGAGTAGAATTAAAATTTTGCAATGTGCCACATTTGGTTTAAATATGATATAAAATTTCATAATTTACACCCATTTTCAACCAGATTTCACTCCAATTGATTTTATTCTAATAAGAGAACAGATTTAACATTCTATTTAACTGTGTCGAATTTTATCGGTCAAATCAAAATTATATAAAGCAACATATAGTTTCCCGATTTAGGCAAAAATGGCACAACGTCAGCGATGATTTCCCCAGACTTTTCATAGAATCGGTTAAGATTTAGATGAGGCTTCAACTTGGTAAATGTCGCTCGATGTGGTAAATTATTGTCAAAAACCCCCTCCCATATCCTTGAAAATCGCCACTGTCACGTAACAAAAAGTAACAAATTTTAGGAAAATATAAACTACTTTGTGAAAAATATTATTTTATCTTTATACTCCACTGTAAAAACGTTTATCTCAGTTTTGGTTCATATAACTAACGTTCACAAAAAAACGATTAATGTGAAGGAAACTTTCTCATATTGGGGGAATTTTAACTACAACAAACCAAAAAAATTCCATGAAATAAAATAAAGTTAAACTGACTTTAGTGTCCATGTAGTTCACTGTTATTTTGACTGTATATTTATCAATTTTGTAGTTAGATCTAAAGAAGGAAACATGGACATTAATTAATTTATTTTATTTATTTAAATTTACAGATATTGTTTTATTATCTGTATGTATTGGTAGAACATTTTAGGAAGTGCTTTTAAAGTTGTGCCTTTAGAACAATTTCCAAATTTTTGCGCCGGGTAGGTAAATTTGACTAAGAAGTTTGTAGTAAATTGATATGTACTGCTGTTAGGAATAAATTCTCATAAACATTTTATCTTGATTTCTTTTCAATGATTAAATGTTCCAACAATGAGAGGTACGATTTTTAATCCATTAAATTTTATTTTTTAAGAATTTTTGGTTTTTTAACATAGCTTCTTAATACTTCTCATGAATATTCCAGGAAATTGCTCATTATGTTCCCTGTATTATGTAATTTAAAATTTTGTTTTTATTTGCAGTAAACGCTACATAATGATGTCTTGGAGCTATGAAACTTTCCTCTTCATGGATTATATTAACCACAAGAAATAAAGAAACATTATTAGCTACAAAATAAAGTAAGGCTGTTATGTAAGCTGTTATTCAATTCATGGTGGCCGCAAGACTGCTTATGATACACTGGCCGGGAATTTGGTTCGCAAGGTATTGATGGAAAATAGAAAATACAAACAGAGGCTATTATCTCGTTAGAACACAAAAAAAATAATAATAAAGACGAACAATATGGATGAGCATCCAGTAATTCATGTGCAAGAAAATGAAATATTGGATGAAGAAGAATACGGTGAGTTGCCATATGAAAGGTAAGCGAATAATTGTGCCCTAGGGGCGAAGTTGCAATTTTATTCAGTGACAGAGAAATTATTTTTGTCAGTATTTCAAGTGGTCTAGATGTTTTCCTGTGGAGACTATATCAGATTCATGTTTTATAGGAACTGGTTTTGTTTGAATTCCAAAGAAATCTTAAACTTCTCTTGTAAGCTTACAAGAAAGTCAAATGAAATAAAGCATTTGATATGATTAGAGATCTATATTCTGTAGAAAATCTATATTTTAGTTCCATATAGACCCCCCCCCCCTATACACAGGTCTCCTGATATTACTTTTTGAGAGTCCAAATTGCTTGAAACTAGAAGTCTGGCATTATGCATTATGTAAGTGTTGTATCCTAAAATTTAGGTTACATAGTGTTTCATATTAGGTCAATATTTTTTTTGCGGTATAAGTCCGTATAAACCTTTGTTGATGGTGATAAAATACCACCCATTACTTTGGGAAAAGGGGCGCATATTTATCAATCTTTCTTTATCGATACACTAAAATAAAATTTTAAGTTATATTATAGATGACGCAACCTACATTTTGGGATGCAAAATTTACAAAATATTAAGGACATTTTCTTTAAAATAATGAAATTTTAATTTAATTAAGTTAGCAATTAACTTTCATAAAAAACAGACGTAAAATCTCTCTCTACATTTTTGCTTATTTGTTAAAAAAAAATTGTAATATCTCCGTCGAAGAATAAAGATGTAGAAATATTGGTTAATAAATTAAATAATTAATCAAAAATCGTAAAAACAAGTTTTTATTAAAAAGACCTCAAGCCGAAATAATAATAAAATAAATTAAAATAAAGTTCATAATCTTTGTTTGAAAAAAAACAACTTTTTTTTTTTAATTTTGCAAATTTTTGATTTAAGCTAAGCCAAATTTCTCTTAGAGTAAAGAAACACATTTTTTAAGATTTAAGACAAAAACGCTTTAAAAAAAGGTTAAGACTTATCTTGAGAATTTAGCACCTTTGTTTAAAAGTATTTTTTTTAATTTGCTTTGATGTATTTTGGAGACAAAACGTTCGATCGCTCTAGCCCCTTTTCCTTTTGAATTTCTTTGACGGAAACTGATCTAGGCATTGTTGTTTGCACCACAACATTCTTTCCTTTTACCAGCTCTTTACACGGCTCAGCTCTATCAGTCATCTTTTTCTCATTCGGCGACTTCCTTTGCTGACCTTTGTATGTTGCATCTACTACTGGGATGGCTTTCTTTGGCTTTATCTCTCTCTTTCTCAGCTATCTCGCCTTTTCAGATTTCACTGTCGGATATATTGATGTCCCTGCTTCAGTTGTTGTTTGCGACTTATCATGCTTGGCAGCTATAACTTCCTTTTTTTTCAGTGGTTTCTTCTTTTAACAAAACGTTAATATTTCCTTCACCATCACGCAACACATCGCTTTGAACCTTTCTTCCTTTCGATGCATTTATATCTATTGGGACTACTGTATTTGCCTCTGACATGTCGTTATTATTCTCTTCCAAACCATTAACAGTTTGGATGAACCTTCCCGACCTCCAGTCCGATGGCATACTTTTGTCTGTTCTCTTAGTAAGCATAGATTTGTTTTAACTTTTGGTCCCTCATATGTTCCTTCACAGTTCAATGGAAGTTTCATTATAGGAAACCACATTGCATTTATTTTGAAATGGTCTTCACTAAAATCATCCACGATTGGAACTAATTTAAGAATTGCTATTCTTAATGGAAACCACATTCCACCGATTTCAACATAATCGTTTTTTATGTTTTTTCTGGTGCTGATATTATTAAGTTATCATTTCGGATAACATCAGCACAAATATCAAGAAAATATTCTATTCCACAAGATTCCTAAGTTCTTCATATATGAGTCTATTTACTTTAAAGGATACTTCCTCGTTCCTTATTTTAGTACCTGTTTTAATTTTAACAAGCCTGCCTAGATAATAAAGTTTTTAAAAGAATACTCCACACCTAGAGTGAATATTTTATGTTCGTATGGAACTTCTCCCATACGACGGAGCTCCCCATCATTTTTTATAAAATCCTTCTTTAACTCATAGAAGGATTTTCCTAAGGCTCACACTCTCCTACTTCTACCTTTCCTTTCTCTGTATGTGGAGAATGAACAATTTTGTCCAATTCCACACAAAGCCATACAATATATTCGCCCAACACCCTTTGTTTTTTAATGAATTCTTCGAAATTCATTTTCACGAAATGTATGATTTTTAGTTTAGAAAATTCCTTCCTCGAAATTTAACTACAATTTTTGTCTAACACTCACAGCACTACCCACTCACTTGTTTAGCCCTGCGTGTTTCTATAACATTGATAGATTAGACATTTTCAATATGCCTACCTTTTTTCTTAATTTCTTCACATCCAACAATGTTTGGTTACAGCAAACTATGCTGGTGGCAATTATTGACAATATGGCAACTGTACAATGGTAAAGGTTGATTTTTGAAGAGCGATAGGAAAATTTTTCCAAAAAACATAAGCTTGAGAACAATGCAGGAAAAGGAATGAATAGTACAGTCCATATGGTTTAATATTTGAATATTATTTCGTGAAAATGTTGACCTCGACTGCGCCTCAAACGGTCCATCCGCTTGATTTGACATTTCGGCCGGCATCTTACGAATAAATGCTTCAACGTTGGTCTCCAATTAGTCTATTGCAGCGAGCTTGTCTGCAAAGACATGAGCTTTAAAATAGCCTCACACAAACAGCAGTCCAAAGGTGTTAAATCGCATGATCTTGAAGGCCTATTGATCGGTCTCGAACTTGAAATAAATACAAGAAGCACGCTATGAGCTTTTTTTTTACAGAGAACACATTTAAATAATAAAATTCAATAATTTGCAAGCGTTTTTCGTTCGAATGACGATTCATGGCTAAATTAGGGACCAAACAGAAGAGGATTGTCAGTGAAACAAAACACGAAACCTTCGTCAGCTGTTTAAACCAGTGTTGCTAAAAATATAAAAAATCACACATTATATCGAAGCCATACCTTAACTCGAACCGCTTTCATTCAAAACCAACACTCAGAGAAGACAGAACCCATGAACACTTAATCCTGGAAATTGATATTGAAAACATATAAATAAAAGCTATATATGTTTTTCATATATCACTTTCTCGTTAGTTGTAAAGACATTTTCCACAGATTTTGAGAGCTTTAAAAGAATTTAATAAATTGAATAATAACTTTAATTTGGATTTTTCAGTTTTTCTAAATAAATTTATTAATACTTTAGATTTAATTTGTTTTTAAAATTGCTATTCTGTAAGGATTGTAAAGGGTGATACGGTCAAAATTTGGTCAATATAAACTTGACGTATTTCTTTCAATTTTGCATTTAAAAAACCTGAACACCCCTCATTTTGAAGACGTGTGTGTGTAGAATGTTACTCCTATTTTGATTTTGGAATTCACTCTTCAGATGTCAAAATGCCGTCCAAGCAAGAAGAGCAGCGTATCAAAATTTTGCTCGCGCATAGCGAAAATCCGAGCTACTCGCACGCAAAGCTGGCAAAATCGCTAAAAGTCGCCAAATCAACCGTTACAAATGTAATTAAAGTGTTTGGGGAACGTTTGTCGACAGCCAAGAAGTATGGATCGGGGGGAAATCGAAAACCGGATGCCGCTGAGACGACAAAGAGAGTTGCCGGTAGTTTCAAGCGAAACCCTAACCTCTCTCCCCGAGATGCCGCAAATAAGCTGGGCGTATCGTCTACAACCGTGCATCGAGCCAAAAAACGAGCCGGACTATCGACTTACAAGAAGGTAGTGACTCCAAATCGCGATGATAAACGAAATACGACGGCCAAAGCGCGATCCCGGAGGCTGTACACGACGATGCTGACGAAGTTTGACTGCGTAGTAATGGACGACGAAACCTACGTCAAAGCCGACTACAAGCAGCTTCCGGGACAGGAGTTTTATACGGCAAAAGGAAGGGGAAAGGTAGCAGATATTTTCAAGCACATAAAACTGTCAAAGTTCGCAAAGAAATATCTGGTTTGCCAAGCCATCTTTACCTGTGGCTTGAAAATCAGCATTTCATAGCTTCCTGGACTGTCAACCAAGAAATTTACGTGAAAGAGTGTTTGAATAAACGTCTGCTGTCTTTCCTGAAGAAACACGGTTGTTCCGTACTGTTTTGGCCGGATTTGGCATCTTGCCATTACGGTAAAAAGGCCATGGAGTGGTACGCCGCTAACAACGTGCAGGTGGTTCCCAAGTACAAGAACCCTCCCAACACGCCAGAGCTCCGCCCAATTGAGAAATACTGGGCTATTGTCAAGCGGAACCTAAAGAAGACCAAAAAAAACTGCTAAGGACGAGCAGCAGTTCAAGGCAAACTAGCTTTCTGCGGCGAAGAAGATGGACAAGGTGGCTGTACAAAATCTGATGGCAGGTGTCAAGCGTGAGGCCCGGATTTGGAAAAGCGAAATCCTAACTGAATATTTTTCCTGAATTTTATACTAATTGAACTTGAAAAAGAAATTTAATTTGATTTTTTAAATAAATGATTTCACCGATTTACACGCGTTTTCCCTTGACCAAATTTTGACCGTATCACCCTTTAATCCATAGACTTAAATAAATAAAAGATCAACATATATGATTCGGTCCAATCGAATTTATTGACGTTTTAATTGTTTTTCAATATGTATAATATAAGCTGACTATCTATATTTGTCATTAAATATTTAATTTACTATTTTAATCTCTTTCGTAGATGTTCTATACGTTGCCCCAGTTGAAATTGTAGTATTACTGTCCGTTTTCTACGGCAGCATTAGCCTGGTAGCCATTATTGGAAATATTTTGGTGATATGGGTTGTGGCTACCACACGACAAATGCGTACTGTCACCAACATGTATATTGCCAACTTGGCATTTGCGGATGTCATCATAGGCCTTTTTTGTATACCATTCCAGGTAAGTAGGGACTTTTAATCATTGCAAATTGTACATTACTCACTCGGCTAATGCATACAAACGACTGGTTGCATACACTGTCCGGGCAGAAGAAATTTTTTTCATTTGCCGTTAGTGGGATATAGTCGGCCAAAGTATGGAGAAAAAAGGAATTGTCTCATTCTATATAATTTATATCTCAGTGTTTATTACTTGGAAAATTGTTTTTATCTGCTGATCTTTTTTTTTTAATTTCAGTTTCAAGCAGCCCTCCTCCAGCGATGGTCCTTGCCTTGGTTTATGTGCGGATTTTGCCCTTTTGTACAAGCAGTTAGTGTCAATGTGTCCGTCTTTACACTAACAGCCATTGCCATTGATCGACATCGGGCCATTTTAAACCCATTGAGGTACGAGTACGTTATGCTTATGTGTTCAAAAGAAAAATCTGAATGTTTCACATTCATGGATATCAAACTCGCATTTCGTTTAGTCATGTTTTCATGAAAAAGTTATAAAATGAAACTGTGAATGAAGGATACGATACCATTTAGTCATTTGTTCAATTTTTCTTCAGTTTCGCTTTTATCTCTGGTTTCCGGTTTAGTTATTTTGCTGTTGGTTTTTTGCGTGGTTTGTGAGAAGAAAATGTGATTTAAGATAAACTCCTACCAGGTGAACCGTTGTCAATGTCACCCACAAGAAACCCAACAAAAACTTAAAGCTAAAAGTTTAGCTTCTTTGACTTCTTGTTATTGTATGTAGGGAATTGCTATTGATTTTGTTTCAATAATGTGAGGAATTTGCTAAATCAGAAAAACAAAACAAATATCTCTTAGAGAACTTTTTAATCCTTATCTAAATTAGGTGGCAAAGTTCGTTAATATCAGGCTTTGGTTAGATATATTAGTATATGGGCAGGTGGCAGGGAGATCAACTTGACATGTTCATATGTTATCCTCATCCATTATAGGGGCAGATGTGGTTGAGTGGAATTCACTTCTGTAACAAATGGAAGAATTTGTTTGCAACTACACAGAAAAAAAGGTGTGCAAAATGAACTACCTCGTGTGGAAATTAAAAAAAAATTGTAATCCATTTTAACGCGATGTTAAGAGAATGAACATTTACTGACATGTTTCGACTTTCAAATACCAATCCTTATCATAAAAGCAAAACTGAACTAAAATTTAAAATCATGGCATTTTAATAACAATTGAAAATGGTAGGACAAATTTCTTCTGCTTTAGTTCACATTGAAATTATGTGTGCGGTCATTGAATTTGATACTTATGTTCAATTCAAAAAATGTTTGAGACCTACGTGGAATGGAGAAAATTTCTTAAAAATTAACTAAAACTAAATGATTTTTCTAATAAAAATAAGTTTAATTTAGGATCAGTTTAGCAAGGGAATTTTTATACTGCATGCAGTGGAAAGGTTCAATGAATATTATACACGGCAGTACTGTTTATAAGAAAACAATTAATTTAAAGGTCTTAGAGAAATCTATAATATCCAGATGTCTGACCGACTTATCAAAAAAATATGGCTTAAGGAAACTTTTAATCCATACACTGATAGACGACAATTTCCTTTGACATTAAAAAATTTTCTTTTGCAAGCAAATAAAAAAGTTTGGAAATCATAGTCACATCGTTTGCCATAAATTCGAGTTTATTTGATTTTAAAGAGAATATATTATGACACATGAGAATTTGGTTTGTCTGAGGTAATGTATTGCTTTCCTTGTGTTTGTGTATTCTCTTATCGAAGTATTGAGTACCGAAGTAGCACAGTGGTAAATTAAATTTAGCATAAGTTTAACGATGGCAGTTTTTACTCTAGAAACTAAAAAAAGAAGTTTTCCTATAAGCTCCTAAAAACTCAACCTTTATCTTTCGCCCAATATGCATTTATATAGCCCCCATAAGCCAAAATTTTACTTTTATATACCTCAAACAGAGTAAAACTGTGAGTACCGTCAAGTGTGCTAGATTTTGTTGAAATTGGTTCAGATTTAGATAGAGCTTCCACACCCAGAAAAAAGTGACCCCTTCTTAAAGTTAAAATGAACTCATTGTGAAGAAAGTTGAACTTCGTATAGCGCCAATGACATTGTTATTTGTTTGAACGATGTGATTTTCGTAGAAATTAGGTAGAATGCATTCCATATATTAGTTAACATTTTCCTATATTTATGTACCACTATACTACAGAATGAAAAAATTTAACTGAATTGAATTCATATATGGAATGATTTTATTGAACTTTTTTCATTCATTTGGACAAATCTTACATATTTGGGGTAAACCTTTTACTTCAATTTTAGAACTGCTTACCTTCGTTTTTAAATACAATATTATGTATTTATATAAGCAATTTTTCTTCAATAAAAGACATGTTTTATTAATATATTAAATATTTTTATTTAGAATCAACAGCATCGACTTGCCTTGAAATATTAAACACACATTTTTTTCTTCTTCTAATACCTTTCACTTTGAAAAAGTTGCTGCCTAGCAATTTCGTTCACCTTTTACAATTTCAATATCTACAAATATAAACAAAAAATCCTAAATCAATTTTTTCACAAAAGGTTAGGGTCACTGAATATTACCTGATAATTGAAGATTCCAAAATGAAGTCGAATGAAGGGGTTGTTATACTGCTGGAGTCTTCTTTTTTATATAAACCAATTTTCAAAAAACGAACATTTTTTTCACTAATTTAAAATAACAAATATTTTATATATTTTATTTGTTTTTTATTATATTAATTTATTATATTATTTTTAACAATTTCTCAGTATACCATAACAACGCGATTCCAACTAAAAAAACAACCCACGCGAAAACACATCGATTATATCGATGACAGGTATCAATTACAGGTAGATAAAATTAATGTAGGAAATTTTCCTATATTCTGACAAGTGTATTTCCTTAAGTTTTGAAAGGATTGAATACTTCTTTGTACGAATGAACTAAAATATTTTTCTATGCCAAGTGTTATTCGTATGTATGATAAGGTTTCTATAATAAAGGAAGTCAGAATTATCATTTTATAAGAAATCTTACTAAATTTGAGGAAACTTGGTTTTAGTTCGGTTTTTGTTTATTTTTACGAATGCTTTGTTATCAGTGAATAAAATTTTCTTTTTCAGTAGTACATTCGTATACCCAGCGAAGAAAACAGTATTAGTAAAATGCCATGTCTTATTCTAGTTAATGAACTATTCCTAACTGCTTTCAGTTTAGGATTTTTTTACTGAAACAAGTAAATTTTATTATTTCACACAAAAATTTAACTGAATGGAAATAAAATGGCTAAACTAAATTGATGAACATTTTTTCCTTTAGTTTCGAAGACACTTTTTTCTGGATGCATGTATATGTTATCTTTCGACCGATTTACTATGTTATTGCCAAAATTTTACAAAGGCCAAAGTTTCACGCCAATTTACGTGAAATTTGACAAAGGTAGTAGAATTGACGTTCGTGCTATGTACGCTAAGTTTGGTTGAAATCAGTTCAGATTTGGATAAAAGTTGCATTTGATTTGGAGGTTGCATATGACCATGGAGGCAACAGTTTCACTCTAATTTTCGATCAATTTTGCACAGAGATAACAATTAACATTTTAGCAATGTGTGCCAAATTCAGTTCAAATCGTTTAAGATTTAGTTATAGCTCCCATTTACTTCCGATTTGGGGAAATATGATTAAAAAAAAAAATTCATTTTATACACCCATTTCCAAAGGTATTTTACTACAATTCAGTTAACATTCTACACAAAGAATAGATTTAATCTTGTGCCAAATTGGGTCCATATCACTTCAGATTTAGATATATGTAGCTCCCATGTATATGTACGCCCAATTTAGGAGAATATAGCAGAATCTCAAAGATATTTCTCCATATTGTAATTATGTCCTAAATACTGTACATATTTTTCATAGAATCGATTTAGATTTAGATAAAACTATAATTTGGCTAAAAATTGTCCGACTTTGAAAAATAGGGTCCGATTAGCCCAAATATGGCACCAAATACCAGAAGTCATCATTATATTGGAAATATTTACCTGATATGCTTGTAAAATCGTTACTGCTAAACATTTTGAAAATTCCTCAGATTTACTTCTACACTTAAAAAAAAGTTTACTTGGATCCAAAGATTTTGACCTTCCCTTAAGGATTTTGGTATTGATTCCGAGCCAAAGATGCGGCTTCTTTAAAAACACATTTTTTGCGGCCCTCCCTGGCTTTAAATCTAGGATCAATAAAATTAAAATTGGATACATATCTCATTCATCGGATTGTTATTCTCTTTTTGCGATATATTAATAAAGGTATGTATTCCAATACCTTTATTAATAAAATTCCAATTTCAAAATCCAAATTATGCCAGGTACTTCAAAGTAAAAACAATTTTCATAATGCTAAAAAATCTTTAAACCAAAGATGCAAATCCTTACAATAAGTCTTAGCCTATATTTAAAGCGATTTTATCTTAAATTTAAAAATTCAATATGTCAGTTAAGTTAAAGTTTGAGTTGTAATCAATTTTGGCCTTATTTGAGCTTCTGATTATAATTATAAGTAAAGTGAAATTAAATGAAATAAAGACGATTTCTTTATATTAAAAATGTTTTTCTTTATTTTAAGGAAAATTTGTCTTACTTCAAAGATCTACAACTTTAGCAGAGAGACACAAAATTTCAAGATTTGTGTCCTAAATTTAATGAAAGAAATTTTTGAAGCAAGGATTATAAACTTTCTTTTAATTAAAATGTCATTATTTTAAAGAATTTTGTCCTTAACATGACTAAAAAATAAAATAGTTCATATTTTCCTAAAATGGCAGAAGTTTGCTTAAATTGAGTTCATAAGTCTCTCAAATGAGTAAATTTTACTAAAATTGTACCTGTCACATAGCGCTAAAGATATTTTAACAATTTTTAAATCCAATTTTATTCTTTCAACATACACGCAAAGAAAAAAAACGTTTGGAAATCGTGTACCGAAAACGTTTTTCTTTTGTTAGAGTTTTTTGAATTGTTTCGAAAATTTTAAACTTTTATCACCAAAAAAATTCGTTTGTTACAAAATTTTTATTTTTTCAATAAAAAAAGTTATTTTTGAAATAACAACACAGTCCATTTCGTTTATATCAAACACTGTTCTTTTCTGACTTTAGGTCTTTAATAAGACACATTTTACAGTTCAAAATTTAATATAGTACAATGTAATGTTGAACATTTTTTCGGAATCTTCCGAATATATCTGGAATATATGTAAAAAAAAAAAAACAAAAGCAAAAAAAAAACTTTGGCCGAAGCAGGGATCGAACCCACGACCCTTGGCATGAGAGTCGGACGTAGCTACCACTGCTCCACGGAGCCAAACTAAGTGTTTGTTTCTGTTAAATAAACTTTGTTTATTCGGTTCGTGGGCGCCGCAAGCTATGCTATATAAATATAACTTATATTGATATTTATCTATTGATGACCATAACAGGTACATAGCTCAGTGGTTAGTGTGTTGGCTTACAATGTGCATGGTCCTCGGTTCGATTCTCCGTCCAGGCGAAAGGTAAAAAAAAATTTTAAAAATTTATAAAATCGTATAATTTCTTCTACATTGTTGGTATTACAGGAAAAGGTGTTAAGAACTAAAAATCCTCGTGGATGTGAGAAAGATGTGAGGGGCAATGCAATTAGCAAGAAAATAATATTTTTTTGAGCTAGTCTTTATGAAATTGTTTTTACATCCTGGAAAAGAATAAACGTTTATCACAAAAAGTATATACTTTTCTTCCAAATACACTTCCTTACAGCGAAAAGCAAATGAGAAACGAACTTTGTTTGTCTAAAATTTCGTTTGGGAGGAAAGAATTATTTTTTTGCGTGTATGAAATTTTCTTAAACAAAACAAAAAAAATTAATTATTTTTAACAAATTTTCTTCAACTTGGCAAAAAGTATTAACTTATTTGTAACATGTTACAATTAGAAAACTATTTCAGTTAAAATTTTCTAAAATAAACCTACATTTTCTTCCACGGTGAGTTCACTTTTTTTTTGGGTGTAGCTATGAAATTATATTTTTGGAATACTGTATTTTCTATGATTTAGGGATGACAAGATGAATTGTTTTTCAGTCATATCAGGGACATTAAATTAACCTTCTTTTCAATTTGCACACGTATACATATCATTAAAAATTTCGAGGAAAAAGTTATTAAAGATTTCATTGAATTGTTATGAGTCTTTACCAATACAAATAATACGTCGCAATAAAATACAAAGCAAGTAAAGTGAATAGAAGGTAAATGCAGAATTTCTTAGTAGCACGTGTATAGGAAAACATAATGAACATTTCCGGTCATCATTTAGTTGTTGTTTAGCTAGAGGATACAAAGAAACACGTATTTATGGCTTAAAGCTCGTTCAGTGCGGAAACGTTTCCATAAAAGTTAAAAATGAAGGTAGCTCCTTGATAAAAAAAATAAGATAGAACAAATAAATTGCGAATGATGTACATGTGTATAAATAATAAAATTGATCTACTATTAGTTAATAAAAATAGGAATTGTTAAAAGAAATATTTTAGATTATATTGAAAAGGAGTATAATAATTAACCCTTCGTTGCATAATTTGATTTGAGCAAGGATAAAAATTATTTAGTATGTTAGAACTGTGTAGGAATGTGATCAAATCCGGCGTGTTTTAAGTGAAAAATTTTACTCCTGGATGGGGAAAATGGAACACTTTTACCAAAAAAATGTTGTTTTCTCGCCAAACATAAAATGTTTGCCAAAATCAGATACATGGTTGCGACAAATACGTCACATGTTTCCCATCGAAAACTAACATTTTACTTCTGAAACATGTTTCAGGTGATCCTATTCCTTTTCGGGCTGCAATGTTAAAGTCAAACTTTTGGGATTCTAAATAATTTCTGCCCTTTTTGATGCACAGCTAGTTCCGCATTTTTACATTTAACACAAAGGGAAGTGAACGCAATCCCATAGAGGCAGGAGCGTTTAGCGGGCCAAAGTGTTCCACGTGGAACAGTGCAACGGTCGGAAAGGCAGCGAAACTTCTAGGGACAAGAACAAAACTGGAGAACTACAGTGGTTGCTACGTCCGACTTGCATGCCAAGGGTCCTGGGTTCAATCCCTGTTTTTTTTTTGTTTTTTTTACATATATTCCAGATATGTTCGGAAGATTCCGACATACTGTTCAACATTACATTAAAGTCAGAAAAGAACTGTGTTGTTGTTTCAAAAATAACTTTTTTATTGAAAAATAAAAATTTTGTAACAAACGAATTTTTTTGATGATAAAAGTTTAAAATTTTCGAGACAATTCAAAAAACTAACAAAAGAAAAACGTTTTCGGTACACGTTTTCAAAACGTTTTGTTTGTTTGCGTGTATATTGAATGCCATACAACGAAGGGTTAATTTGAATTTAATAATTTTCTAGTGTATTGAGCATATGCAAATAATGATAGAAAGGAAAGATAATTGGACTCCCCGTTTATTATCCTGTGACTGCGGGTTGGATCCATGTATTGTTAATGAAATTAGAATATATATATATATATATATATATATATATATATATATATATATATATATATATATATATATATATATATATATATATATATATATATATATATATATATATATATATATATATATATATATATATATATATATATATATATATATATATATAAATATATATATATATATATATATAAAGGGTGATTCTTTTGAGGTTAGGATTTTCATGCATTAGTATTTGACAGATCACGTAGGATTTCAGACATGGTGTCAAAGAGAAAGATGCTCAGTATGCTTTGACATTTCATCATGAATAGACTTACTAACGAGCAACGCTTGCAAATCATTGAATTTTATTACCAAAATCAGTGGCAGAAAATCCGCTTTTTTATCGACAAATTTTGTTCAGCGATGAGGCTCATTTCTGGTTGAATGGCTACGTAAATAAGCAAAATTGCCGCATTTGGAGTGAAGAGCAACCAGAAGCCGTTCAAGAACTGCCCATGCATCCCGAAAAATGCACTGTTTGGTGTGGTTTGTACGCTGGTGGAATCATTGGACCGTATTTTTTCAAAGATGCTGTTGGACGCAACGTTACGGTGAATGGCGATCGCTATCGTTCGATGCTAACAAACTTTTTGTTGCCAAAAATGGAAGAACTGAACTTGGTTGACATGTGGTTTCAACAAGATGGCGCTACATGCCACACAGCTCGCGATTCTATGGCCATTTTGAGGGAAAACTTCGGAGAACAATTCATCTCAAGAAATGGACCGGTAAGTTGGCCACCAAGATCATGCGATTTGACGCCTTTAGACTATTTTTTGTGGGGCTACGTCAAGTCTAAAGTCTACAGAAATAAGCCAGCAACTATTCCAGCTTTGGAAGACAACATTTCCGAAGAAATTCGGGCTATTCCGGCCGAAATGCTCGAAAAAGTTGCCCAAAATTGGACTTTCCGAATGGACCACCTAAGACGCAGCCGCGGTCAACATTTAAATGAAATTATCTTCAAAAAGTAAATGTCATGGACCAATCTAACGTTTCAAATAAAGAACCGATGAGATTTTGCAAATTTTATGCGTTTTTTTAAAAAAAAAAGTTATCAAGCTCTTAACAAATCACCCTTTATATATATATATATATATATATATATATATATATATATATATATATATATATATATATATATATATATATATATATATATATATAGTATTTGACAGATCACGTGGGATTTCAGACATGGTGTCAAAGAGAAAGATGCTCAGTATGCTTTGACATTTCATCATGAATAGCCGAACGATCTGCCACAACGTCGAATTTTCAGTGAATGGGCCCTAGAAAAGTTGGCAGAAAATCCGCTTTTTTATCGACAAATTTTGTTCTCATTTCTGGTTGAATGGCTACGTAAATAAGCAAAATTGCCGCATTTGGAGTGAAGAGCAACCAGAAGCCGTTCAAGAACTGCCCATGCATCCCGAAAAATGCACTGTTTGGTGTGGTTTGTACGCTGGTGGAATCATTGGACCGTATTTTTTCAAAGATGCTGTTGGACGCAACGTTACGGTGAATGGCGATCGCTATCGTTCGATGCTAACAAACTTTTTGTTGCCAAAAATGGAAGAACTGAACTTGGTTGACATGTGGTTTCAACAAGATGGCGCTACATGCCACACAACTCGCGATTCTATGGCCATTTTGAGGGAAAACTTCGGAGAACAATTCATCTCAAGAAATGGACCGGTAAGTTGGCCACCAAGATCATGCGATTTGACGCCTTTAGACTATTTTTTGTGGGGCTACGTCAAGTCTAAAGTCTACAGAAATAAGCCAGCAACTATTCCAGCTTTGGAAGACAACATTTCCGAAGAAATTCGGGCTATTCCGGCCGAAATGCTCGAAAAAGTTGCCCAAAATTGGACTTTCCGAATGGACCACCTAAGACGCAGCCGCGGTCAACATTTAAATGAAATTATCTTCAAAAAGTAAATGTCATGGACCAATCTAACGTTTCAAATAAAGAACCGATGAGATTTTGCAAATTTTATGCGTTTTTTTTTAACAAAAGTTATCAAGCTCTTAACAAATCACCCTTTACATGGATAAGAACAAGTAGAACGATTCCTTACCATAACGAGAGCAGCGCTACAATATAGGGCTATATATAATCATGGACCGACATGGACCAATTTCAACCGAATTCAAATCATCTCTCCATAAAGTGGTCCGATATGGTCCATTTGCAATACGATCCAACCTATACCAATAGCAACTACTTGTACCACGTTTCAAGTAGATAGTTTGTTTCTTTCGGAAGATTTCATCAAATGGATGGACATGCGGACTAAGGAACGGACGGACATCGCTAGATCAACTAAGAAATTCACTAACACCCATGATATATATACTTTATGGGGTCTAAGACCAGTAGTTCGGTGTGTTTCAAAGGGAATGACTAAGTTAGTACATCGCCCATCCTATGATGAAGGGTATAAAAAAACATTTGACCAAAAACAACAACGTGTTGATGATTCTGAGCGGTGTTTGCAGCTGTTAACTAGTAATATACCCGAGTTTTTCCGTCGATATGTGACAACGGATGAAACATGGCTCCATCACTACACTCCTGAGTCCAATCGACAGTCGGCTGAGTGGACAGCGACCGGTGAACCGTCTCCGAAGCGTGGAAAGACTCAAAAGTTCGCTGGCAAAGTAATGGCCTCTGTTTTTTGGGATGCGCATGGAATAATTTTTATCGATTATCTTGAGAAGGGAAAAACCATCAACAGTGACTATTATATGGCGTTATTGGAGCGTTTGAAGGTCGAAATCGCAGCAAAAGGGCCCCATATGAAGAAGAAACAAGTATATACGGCCGTAAGTTGCGGTAACGCTTGCCGATGGCAAGGTATCTTAAAACCTCCTAACACCATCTTCTAAATTGTATTTAAGTCCATACGTGGTATATATTAAATCAAAAAAGATCGATCCAATACGTATATAATCCAGTTTGACAAAGTAGACATAAAATTTTGACAAAATTTTCTACAGAAATAAAATTTTAACAAAATTTTCTATAGAAATAAAATTTTCTATAGAAATAAAAATTTTCACAAAATTTTCTATAAAAAGAAAATTTTGACAAAAATGTCTACAGAAATAAAATTTTAACAAAATTTTCTATAGAAATAAACTTTTGACAAATTTTCTATAGAAATAAAATCTTGTAGATTATTTTTGGCTCGAGTGGCAACCATGATTATGAACCGAATAAAATTTGAACAAAATTTTCTATAGAAATAAAATTTTGGTAGATTATTTTTGGCTCTAGTGGCAACCATGATTATGAACCGATATGGGCCAATTTTTTGTGATTGGACCAATTTCGGTATGGTTGTTAGCGACCATATACTAACACCACGTTCCTAATTTGAACCGGAACGGATGAATTTTGCTCCTCCAAGAGGCCCCGGAGGTCAAATCTGGAGAACGTTTCATATGGGGGCTATATATAATTATGGACCGATATGGACCAATTTTTGCACGGTTGCTAGAGACCATATACCAATACCATGTACCAAATTTCAAACGGATCGGATGCAATTTGCTTCTCTTTGAGGCTTCGCAAGCCAAATCTGGAGATCGGTTTATATGGGGGCTATATATAATTATGAACCGATGTGGACCAATTTTTGCATGATTGTTAGAGACCATATACCAACACCATGTACCAAATTTCAGCCGGATCGGATGAAATATGCTTCTCTTAGAGGCTAAACAAGCCAAATCTGGGGATCGGTTTATATGGGGGCTATATATAATTAAGGACCGATATGGACCAATTTTTGCATGGTTGTTAGAGTCCATATACCAACACCATGTACCAAATTTCAGCCGGATCGGATTAGAGGCTCCACAAACCAAATCTGGGGGCTATATATAATTATGGACCGATATGGACCAATTTTTGCACGGTTGCTAGAGTCCATATACCAATACCATGTACCAAATTTCAAACGGATCGGATGCAATTTGCTTCTCTTTGAGGCTTCGCAAGCCAAATCTGGAGATCGGTTTATATGGGGGCTATATATAATTATGGACCGATGTGGACCAATTTTTGCATGATTGTTAGAGACCATATACCAACATCATGTACCAAATTTCAGCCGGATCGGATGAAATTTGCTTCTCTTTGAGGCTCCGCACCAAATCTGGGGATCGGTTTATATGGGGGCTATATATAATTATGGACCGATGTCGACCAATTTTTGCATGATTGTTAGAGACCATATACTAACACCATGTACCAAATTTCAGCCGGATCGGATTAAATATGCTTCTCTTAGAGGCTCCACAAGCCAAATCTGAGGGTCCCTTTATATGGGGGCTATACGTAAAAGTGGAGCGATATGGCCCATTTTCAATACCATCCGACCTAAATCGATAACAACTACTTGTGCCAAGTTTCAAGTCGATAACTTGTTTATTTCGGAAGTTAGCGTGATTTCAACAGACGGACGGACGGACGGACATGCTTAGATCGACTCAGAATTTCACCACGACCCAGAATATATATACTTTATGGGGTCTTAGAGCAATATTTCGATATGTTACAACGGAATGACAAAGTTAATATACCCCCATCCTATGATGGAGGGTATAAAAAATGTTGTTCCACCAAGACAACGCACCGTGCCACAAGTCATTGAGAATTGCTTCCCCACCCACCGTATTTTCCAGATCTGGCCCTCAGCGACTTTTTCTTGTTTCAGACCTCAAAAGGATGCTCGCAGGGAAAAATTTTGGCTGCGATGAAAAGGTGATTGCAGAAACTGAGGCCTATTTTGAGGCAAAACCGATACCAAAATGGTATCAAAAAATTGGAAGTTCGTTATAATCGTTGTATCCCTCTTGAAGGGAACTATGTTGAATAATAAAAACGAATTTTGACAAAAAATGTGTTTTTCTTTGTTAGACCGGGGACTTATCAGCCAACCTGTTAAGTTAGTACATCGCCCATCCTATGATGAAGGGTATAAAAAACTGTTTTATCAGAAAAATCGACCCTGTCATGCCAAAATTGAACTAAATTGTATACACTTGTTTTAGATTTCTACAATGGGAAAAGTAATGATCTGATATTCTTTTTCCTCAAAATTTCCGAAAATATACCCTGTTATACGACCATTTTCATGTATCTCCGTTAGACTTTAACTCCCAGTTAGCAGAAAGTAAAATCCTAACTGGCATATGAAATATATAGACAAGATGACAGATATGTCTATAGTACGGTTAAAAAGTTCGTTAGCTAACGTAGCACTAACGGAGCTTCCTGAAAATGGGGGATAAAAGAATAAATTAACTAGAAGTAAAGAAAAAAATCATTAGAGCCAAATAGTTGCCAATCGTTACCGAAAATGTTCTTCTGTTTCAATCAGCATTGACTGATTAAAAATTTATACCCGCGTTTAGCTCTATAATTCTTTTGGCCATGCTTGGCATAAAGAAATGTCCTTAATAAATTTTCTTATAAACTTTTAAAAATAACCTATTTATTTTGATAGCAAAAAATCTTCATCATCATGTTGACATTCTTAAATTGTGTATTAAATAATCGCCACAGTGATTTTATATTTTTTTCTTGCTTTACAGAGCCCGTCCCACCAAGTTTGTCTCAAAATTTATTATTGCTACAATTTGGCTGGCTTCTGTTACCTTTGCTACACCTTGTGCCATTGCTTTTCGTGTTGAATTAATCCATGAAAGGCGTAAAGGTAAGAGTGTCACGTTGCCTTCATATCATAGCATGCTAAGCCAAGTACCAATTCCAAAAACCAATTTAATCCATCACATAATTCCATTAGGAAATAAAAGCCCAAGCATTTAACTATTTTTGGCATTAAATTTGATTAAGGTTTCAACGACTTTAGAAATCCTTAATCTTATGAAAATTTGTCCAAATTGTCTTAGCATACTAGGAATCAAGGCCGCCAACACTTCCATTAAAACATCTCACAGACTTTTGCCTAAACCAGAATTTTCTTATTAAACAGATGACAATGATACCATCTACAATGTGACTATCCCATTCTGCAGTAATGTGAATCTGTCCGAGAGCCAGCTGCAAACATATCGCTATTCATTGGTTTTTGTCCAGTATTTGGTTCCATTTTGCGTCATCAGCTTTGTGTACATTCAAATGGCTGTACGCTTGTGGGGCACACGAGCACCGGGAAATGCCCAAGACTCGCGTGACATCACTTTATTGAAAAATAAGAAAAAGGTAAGCATCCACACTTGTACTTGGTTTTGGAGCATGCATCCTCTAGAGATGATTTTGTGGTGTTTCTTTTATGTTTATTTTGGCATTTTGCTGTTATTGAAACGCTTAGAATATATGCGAGAATATAAAATTAAAATTGAAATGTGTTGTCTTCAGATTTTAGATTTGCAAGTAATTTTTTTATTTAATTTCTAGGGGGAATTTTAAATTTCTGTCGAAGTGTTTAAGAAAATCTTATGAAAACATCAAGCATATGAACTTGGAGACATAAATTATGTACACTGAAAGAAGAGTTGTCATTTCTTAGGAACGAAATTTTTTTGGACAACGGAAATTTTTTTTAGCTCTAAAAAATCTTCTTTAAAAGCAAATAAAAAAGAGTAGAGACAACCATTGTCATACATTTGGGTTTGTCTCCTCATAAAGAAAATACTTGGTTTTGAAAATGTCTGATGTCTCCGGTTTAATGTATTATTAAAAACATAATAAGCTTTTGTTGAAATGAGTTCCTACATGGAAATAGCCGTTGACCGTTGTTCTCATGTTTCTGTTCTTTATTTATTTGCAGGTTATCAAAATGCTGATTATTGTTGTCATTGTATTCGGAGTGTGCTGGCTACCATTGCAGTTATACAATATCCTTTATGTTACCATACCGGAAATAAACGAGTATCAGTTCATTGGTATTGTGTGGTTTAGTTGCGATTGGTTGGCAATGAGCAACAGCTGTTATAATCCCTTCATATATGGTATTTACAATGTAAGTAAGAAATAAAGCAATCAATTGAAATAAACAAATTATTGCAAGGGGTCAGGGGTTATGAGAATAGTGAAAATTAAAAAAAAAATAAAAAATGTCCTTTTTGTATTTTTTTTGCTATACAAATTCTATGGTCATTCAACGTCTGGAACGGGGTTTCCTTTTCTTCCACATGATTAGCAAATTTTCAATGAAGGCTATTGATATCTATTGTTTGGTATTTTTTATCTCTGTTCGGTTACCAATTCAATAGCAAACACTTTAATCAGTGATGCATCCCAAGTGCCACCAATGCCAATGAAATTCTATGGGATGAAGTAAACAATTTGGGGTTTGTCCACTATTCTCCCAGTGGGAACTGTCATATTTGTATTTGATTCTTTGAATTTTAGTATTAGCTTTTTATAGAGAAAAGACATCAAGTAATAGAACACATTTGGGAAAATATCTTGGGACATCGTCCATTAATTAAAAATTTCAACGAAATTTGTTAATGGTTAGCAAGTTCTTGTCATTGAGAATTTGATTTTAGGAATATAAAGTGTATAAATTCCTTAGAGTGCAAAGGATTCAGTGACACCAATTTTATGCTCTGTCGAAACTACCAGTTAATAATGAATGGTTGACATTTAAAAACCAATTTCTTATGAATTTATTAGTCATCATTTTAATTATTTATAAAATATGTTATATGACAGAAAATAGTAGTGGAAGTTAATAGTGGATGTAATTTAGGGCCAAACTATTTTTTTGAACATTTTCTACACTGAAAAAATATTTACATGATATTAAAGATTACGCCATCTATATTTTAGGATGGGCAATTTATAAAATATTAAGGCAAATTTCTTTAAAGAAATGAAATTTTAATTAATATAAAGTTTATAATCTTTGCTTCAATTTTTTCCATTAAATTTAGAACACACATTTTGGAAATTTGCATACCTCCGTTAAAGTTACATGTCTCTAACTAAAGGCAAATTTTCCTTAAAGTAAAGAAACACATTTTTGATTTAAAGAAATCGTCCTTAAATAAATTGAAATATTGAATCTTTAGATTTAAGATGAAAATATAGCAAAAGTTTTTTTTTTTGAAATTCGGAGTTTTAAACTGGCATTTGTTTGTATGTGAATAGCTTCATTAATATACCACGAAGAGAGAATGAAAATTCGATAAATGAGATATGTATCCTAATTTTAATATTAAATTTAAAGCGATTAGTAATTTAAAGAGAAAATGTCTTCATTTTAAAGAAGCCGCATCTTTGGCTTGGAATCAATACCAAAATCTTTAAAAGTAGGTCAAAACCTTTGGATCCAAGTAAACTTTATTTTGAGTGTACGTGCCACAAAAATTAAATTTTGATTTAGAAATTGGGATAATTAATCAAATTCCTCGTATTCTCTTTCTAAAGCTACTTAAATGTATTTCTCATTGAAAACAATAAAAATAAAAACAAGTATATATGGCCGTAAGTTCGGCCAGGCCGAATCTTATGTACCCTCCACCATGGATTGCGTAGAAACTTCTAAAGAAAGACTGTCAAAGACAATCGACTTACTTGGTTTGTGGTATCTTAAAACTTCTTAACATCGTTTTCTATATTGTGAGTTAGTCCATACGTGGTATATATTGGACAAAAAAGGTATGTATAGGTAAGACTACAAATAATTACGAATCGATATTGACTTTTTGCACGATATGTAGTGAGCCAGAATTGAAATATGTGGGATATATACAATTATGAACCGATATGCAAATTTTTTTTTTGTGATTGGGGATCGGTTTATCTGAGGACTATATATAACTATAGACCGATATGGACCTAGTTAGGCATGGTTGTTAACGGTCATATACTAGCACAATGTACCAAATTTCAACTGACTGAAATTTGATCCTCCAAGTGGCTCCAAACCCAAATCTCGGGATCGGTTTATATGGGGGCTACATATGCTTATGGACTGACATGGACCACTTTTTGCATGGTTGTTAAAAAAAAATATACTATCACCACGTACCAAATTTCAACCAGATCGGATGAATTTTGCTTCTCCAAAAGGCACCGGAGGTCAAATCTGGGGATCGGTTTATATGGGAGCTATAAATAATTATGTACCGATGTGGACCAATTTTTGCATTGGTGTTAGATGATTGATTAACACCACGTACCAAATTTCAACTGAATTAGATGAATTTTGGTCTTCCAAGAGGCTCCAGAGGTCAAATCTGGTGATCGGTTTATATGGGGGCTATAAATATATAATTATGGACCGATGTGGACTTTTTGCGTGGTCATTAAAGACCATATTCTAACACCATGTTCCAAATTTCAGCCGGATGGGATGAAATTTGCTTCCCTTAGAGGCTCCGCAAGCCAAATCGGGGGATCGGTTTATATGGAGGCTATTATTGCCCAATGTGGACCAATTTTTGCATAGTTGTTAGACACCGGATTGCCGGATTGAATGAAATATGCTTCACTTAGAGGCTCCGCAAGCCAAATCGGGGGATCGGTTTATATGGGGGCTATATATAATTATGAGCCGATGTGGACCGAATTTTGCATGGTCATTAGAGAACATATACCAACACCATGTACCAAATTTCAGCCAGATCGGATGAAATTTGCTTCTCTTAGAGCAATCGCAAGCCAAATTTGGGGGTCCGTTTATATGGGAGCTATACGTAAAAGTGGACCGATATCGCCCATTTGCAATACCATCCGACCTACATCAATAACAACTACTTGTGCCAAGTTTCAAGTCGATAGCTTGTTTCGTTCGGAAGTTAGCGTGATTTCAACAGACGGATGGACGGACGGACGTACATGCTCAGATCGACTCAGAATTTCACCACGACCCAGAATATATATACTTTATGGGGTCTTAGGGCGATATTTCGATTTGTTACAAACGGAATGACAAAGTTAATATACCCCCATCCTATGGTGGAGGGTATAAAAATAGCATCCGCTGCATTGGTTTCGCATTAGTTCTTCAGGTGCGATGCTATTTCAATATTTTACATTTAATTCAAAAGAAAATAAAATAATTAGTTTTTCTTAATTTTTCGACTTTATCTCTGAAAGAAAAGTTTTCTTTTCTGAGGAACGAAATTCAAAATTTTCTTTTGAAAACTGTATTTAAAAGCAAATACAAAAATAGAAGCAATCGTTGATTCAATTATCATAAACTCGGTTTTATTTATTCTAAATGAAAGTACTTTATAAAAGAGCGGAATTTCATTTGTCCAAAATTTAGTTCCGGAGGAAAGTGTTTTTTTGAATGATACTACACCAACAAAAGTGAATCCAATATTTCACTAAATCGGATTTCATTCTAATTTAGTTCATGGAATTATTACGTTTTAAGAACGTTTCCAAGACTTTAATAATTTTTTTGCGTACGTTTACACGTTTATACACAAAAGAAGCATGAAAATTAACTAAATTAGTCTCCCATAAAGTAGTTCAGAAATTCTTAAAATTTTTAAATTTTACCAATAATGCGCCCATCTTGAACTTCGTATGGCACTAAAGACATTTTTTCAATTTTGAACTCGATTTTTTTTTCAAACTACGAAGCTTACTTTGATAAGTGAAAATTAATAATTTTGTCTAATGAATTTTCTCGAATTTGTCGAAAATTATTTACTTAGAGAATTTTTTCAATTTTTTTGCATTAGCAAATTTGTACTTCCTGATCATAAGTTGGGAATAAAAACTACTTTTGTGGAATCCCGTTTGGAGTTATACCGTTAACCACTATAACAGAGATTTTGTACCATAAACAACTATAATTTAGGTCCATTGCTTTGTTTTCAAAATAATCAAACCAATAGCATTTTAATTTCCTCATCTCTCTCTTTCTCTTTTTCTCTTAGGAAAAATTCAAACGTGAATTCAACAAGAGATTCCACACATGTTTTTGTCGTTTCCAGACAAGTGGTGGTGAAATGCACGAGCGAACAATGTCCATGCACACTCGGGCAAGTTCTTTACGTTCCACTTTTGGACCGACACAAATAAGGCTACGCAACCAGATCTTTAATGGCAACAGTCATTACAATCGACAAAGTTCCAATGAATGGGCGACCAAAAAACCCCAAAACATTGTTGCCTACAATGTCAACAGCAATGGTGAGGAGACCATTTTCAATGATATCCAGTCTAATGGTGCTGATGTTGGCCACCAACATGAAAAGGATTTGGCAATTGCAAATGCTGGCTTACAATGGCAAAGGAATAATTTTAAACCTTTGCATCCAGAATTACTGGAATGTGAAGACGGTGAAGAAGTTGTGTTAGTACGCAACAAACATCCATTGTGTGAAGAGGATATCGCCGATTTCGAGAGTAGAGTAGAAGCCAACGGAAATAATCACAGTTTGGAAAATTCAAATTCCATCGAAACAAATGAAAATATTATGACACTATCAAATCAAAATGAAGAAACAAATTTCATGTAAAATAAAGAAAAGACTATTATTGATTTTTCTCAATTAAACTTAAAGTCAAATATCTTAATGTATCAAATATATCAAAGTTTAAAGCACATGCCCTACATATTAATATTATTATAAATGTACATTAGATCTGTTTTAGTGTGAATACTCAAAACAGAATATGTATACAACATAGTTCGCTACTATGTAATATCTTAAGAATAGCTATAAGAAACATGGGATTGAAGTCTGTGATTACTTAAAAAACTACTAATACGATGTATGACACTAGAAGAGAATTGCCGGAAAAAACAAGAACTGTATTTGCTATACCCTCATCGAGAGTAATTACCTGTTTTTAGGTTTAATGAATCAATAAATATTGATTTTGTTATCTCCGATTGGTCATTTAGCTTACAGCGCCATGGTTTGCTAGATGCGTATAATTTAATGTAGAAGAAATTGAGAATTTCGAAATTAAAATTTTGAAAACCAATATCCAAACAATACGAGTATTTTTATACCCTCCACCATAGGATGGGGGGGTATATTAACTTTGTCATTCCGTTTGTAACACATCGAAATATTGCTCTAAGACCCCATAAAGTATATATATTTTGGGTCGTGGTGAAATTCTGAGTCGATCTGAGCATGTCCGTCCGTCCGTCCGTCTGTTGAAATCACGCTAACTTCCGAACGAAACAAGCTATCGACTTGAAACTTGACACACGTAGTTGTTATTGATGTAGGTTGAATGGTATTGCAAATGGGCCATATCGGTCCACTTTTACGTTTAGCCCCCATATAAACGGACCCCCAAATTTGGCTTGTTGAGCCTATAAGAGAAGCCTATTTCATCCGATCCGGCTGAAATTTGGTAAATGGTGTTGGTATATGGTCTCTAACACTAATGCAAAAATTGGTCCATATCGCTCAATAATTATATATAGCCCCCATATAAACCAATCCGATCACGATTTGGCTTGTTGAGCCTCAAAGAGAAGCAAATTTCATCCGATCCGGCTGTTGGTATATGGTTCCTAACATCCAAGCAAAAATTGGTCCACATCGGTCCATAATTATATATAGCCCCCATATAAACCGATCCCCAGATTTGGCTTGCGAAGCCTCAAAGAGAAGCAAATTTCATCCGATACGGCTGAAATTTGGTACATGGTATAAGTATATGGTCTCTAACAACCATGCAAAAATTGGTCCATATCGGTCCATAATTATATATAGCCCCCATATAAACCGATCCCCAGATTTGAACTCCGGAGCCTCTTGGAGGAGCAAAATTCATCCGATCCGGTTCTAATTTGCAACGTGGTGTTAGTATAGGCCGCTAATGGCCATGCCAAAATTGGTCCATATCGGTCTATAGTTATATATAGCCGATCCCCAATCACACAAAAATTGGTTCATATCGGTTCATAATCATGGTTGATATTCGAGTCAAAAATAATCTAGCAAAATTTTATTTCTATAGAAAATTTTGTCAAATTTTATTCCAAAGATTTTGTCTTTACTTTAAAAAATTTGGTATTGATTCCTAGCCAAAGAAGCGGAGAATACAAGTAAGGATACTTTTAAGACAGAATTCTCTTTTAAATTTAGGTTTTGTGTACTTGCTTCTAGGAAGCAAATTTTAATTTTTCGCTTTCTCAGCTTTTTTTCTTCATATGCTATCAAAGTCCTTTAAAAACGAGTTAACGGCAACTTTATTTTCCAAATTAGGACTCGACTTCCAGTAGAAATTATGCTATGTTTGAAGTAAAAAACTTCTTTAAAATAAAGTTTTGCAAAACATGTCCTATATTTGAACGATTTTTTGCTTTGTAGTCAAGATGCAAAAAGACAACAAATTTAAAGACAATTTCATTAAATTTAAAGAATTTTTCTGAATTATTAAAGTCAAGTTGACCTTAGCCTATAAATTTTTTAAAATTAAGATACCCATTTTTAAGTAAAATCACTTAATTATAAGGACAATATGACTTCATTGAAAAGTTTATCGACTTTTGGACAAGGAAAATAACTTTATTTTAGAGCAATGCGTCTTATATGCTAAGCAAAATTTGTATTCGTATTTTAAAGACACACTGAAAAAACGGTGAACCCACCAGGAAGAAAACTTTTCATTAATTTTAGAAAATTTTGAATAGTTTTAGAAATTTTTAACTAAACAGTATTACAAGCGCTGGCATCACGCCGATATCACAAATTCAAATTCAAGAAAATTTATTAGACATAAATAATTTTTTTCCCTTTTTAAAGAAAATTTTCAGTTTGAAGGAAAAAATTGGAGTTCAAAATTGCAAGAATGTCTTTAGTGACATACGAAGTTCATGATGGACGCTGTTGTAGTAAAATTTACAAATTTAAAGAAATAATGAACTATTTTGTGAGAAGTACGAATTTAGTAAAACTTTTTACTTCATTTGTGTATAATTTTTTCCCGTCTTTTAATTCATTTAACTAACGTACGCAAAAAATTATTAGTGTAAATGAAACTTTCTCCAAATATAATAATTTCATGAACTAAAATATAGTTAAATTGGCTTTTTTGAGTGCATGAAAACTTTGACCTCACGACAATATTTTTTTCAGTGTAGAAAATTTTGGCAAAATTTTATTCCTATAGAAAATTTTGTCAAATTTTATTTATATAGAAAATGTTGTCAAAATTTTAATTCTATAGAGAATGTTGTCAAAATTGTAAATCTTTTGAAAATTTTGTCAAAATGTTATTTCTATAGAAAACTTTGTTAAAATCGTATTTCTATAGAAAATATTTTCCAAATTTTACTTCTATAGAAAATGTTGTCTAAATTTTATTTCTATAGAATATTTTGTCAAACTTAATTATATACGTATTTACCCAAATAATTCGATTGTGGATGACAGTCTTCAGTAGAAGTTTCTACGCAATCCATGGTGGAGGGTACATAAGCTTCGGCCTGACCGAACTTACGGCCGTATATACTTGTTTTTTTTTATAGAATTGTTCACTTCCGTTACTTTTAATGTGAAATGAAGAATTTTAAATAAGTTTTCGTTTAGATGTAAAGGGTGATTCTTTTGAGGTTAGAATTTTCATGCATTAGTATTTGACAGATCACGTGGGATTGCAGACATGGTGTCAAAGAGAAAGATGCTCAGTATGCTTTGACATTTCATCATGAATAGACTTACTAACGAGCAACGCTTGCAAATCATTGAATTTTATTACCAAAATCAGTGGCAGAAAATCCGCTTTTTTATCGACAAATTTTGTTCAGCTGAGGCTCATTTCTGGTTGAATGGCTACGTAAATAAGCAAAATTGCCGCATTTGGAGTGAAGAGCAACCAGAAGCCGTTCAAGAACTGCCCATGCATCCCGAAAAATGCACTGTTTGGTGTGGTTTGTACGCTGGTGGAATCATTGGACCGTATTTTTTCAAAGATGCTGTTGGACGCAACGTTACGGTGAATGGCGATCGCTATCGTTCGATGCTAACAAACTTTTTGTTGCCAAAAATGGAAGAACTGAACTTGGTTGACATGTGGTTTCAACAAGATGGCGCTACATGCCACACAGCTCGCGATTCTATGGCCATTTTGAGGGAAAACTTCGGAGAACAATTCATCTCAAGAAATGGACCGGTAAGTTGGCCACCAAGATCATGCGATTTGACGCCTTTAGACTATTTTTTGTGGGGCTACGTCAAGTCTAAAGTCTACAGAAATAAGCCAGCAACTATTCCAGCTTTGGAAGACAACATTTCCGAAGAAATTCGGGCTATTCCGGCCGAAATGCTCGAAAAAGTTGCCCAAAATTGGACTTTCCGAATGGACCACCTAAGACGCAGCCGCGGTCAACATTTAAATGAAATTATCTTCAAAAAGTAAATGTCATGGACCAATCTAACGTTTCAAATAAAGAACCGATGAGATTTTGAAAATTTTATGCGTTTTTTTTTTTTAAAAAGTTATCAAGCTCTTAACAAATCACCCTTTATAACATTTTTTGACCATGTATCCAGAAAAAGTACTGTGAATATGTAACATGTTTGTCGCAAACATTTTATTTTCTCAGAAATTTTGTATGTGATTTCGTCAAGCCTGTTTAACTTTGCCCACTTTCCACTATACGACATTCTTTGAGGTGGTTAAGCGAGCTTGATAAATATCCTAAAGTTTGGTAATTAAGCCGAGATTACGGTATATGCTTCACTAAACTCATTTTCCATTTTCATTACTTATGATTTAAAAGAATGAACAGAAAAGGGTAGTGTTACTGTAATGGATTTTCAAATATGCCATTTCGATGCGAAGCAGTAGCAATGTTTCAAATAATCTTTATCAAAAGTTTTTCTTTAAAATATTATTTATATCAATACGAATAGAAATAGCTTAAGACAAATAAATCAAATTATATTAATTTAATGTTATACAATAAAAAAAGTAAAATAAATTGATTTAAAAAAATCAAATAATCTTAATTAAATTAATAAGTAATTAGATTCAATCTCGGTGAGGGTATAATAAAGTCAGTGGATACAACTATTGTACTTCTTACATTTATTTTTAGTTGAAAAAAATAATTTTTTAATTCGTTTTAATTTATTTATAAGATAATCTAAGTATTGCTGCTAAAGGGTGATTTGTTAAGAGCTTGATAACTTTTTAAAAAAAAAAAACGCTTAAAATTTGCAAAATCTCATCGGTTCTTTATTTGAAACGTTAGATTGGTCCATGACATTTACTTTTTGAAGATAATTTCATTTAAATGTTGACCGCGGCTGCGTCTTAGGTGGTCCATTCGGAAAGTCCAATTTTGGGCAACTTTTTCGAGCATTTCGGCCGGAATAGCCCGAATTTCTTCGGAAATGTTGTCTTCCAAAGCTGGAATAGTTGCTGGCTTATTTCTGTAGACTTTAGACTTGACGTAGCCCCACAAAAAATAGTCTAAAGGCGTCAAATCGCATGATCTTGGTGGCCAACTTACCGGTCCATTTCATGAGATGAATTGTTCTCCGAAGTTTTCCCTCAAAATGGCCATAGAATCGCGAGCTGTGTGGCATGTAGCGCCATCTTGTTGAAACCACATGTCAACCAAGTTCAGTTCTTCCATTTTTGGCAACAAAAAGTTTGTTAGCATCGAACGATAGCGATCGCCATTCACCGTAACGTTGCGTCCAACAGCATCTTTGAAAAAATACGGTCCAATGATTCCACCAGCGTACAAACCACACCAAACAGTGAATTTTTCGGGATGCATGGGCAGTTCTTGAACGGCTTCTGGTTGCTCTTCACTCCAAATGCGGCAATTTTGCTTATTTACGTAGCCATTCAACCAGAAATGAGCCTCATCGCTGAACAAAATTTGTCGATAAAAAAGCGGATTTTCTGCCAACTTTTCTAGGGCCCATTCACTGAAAATTCGACGTTGTGGCAGATCGTAAGTCTATTCATGATGAAATGTCAAAGCATACTGAGCATCTTTCTCTTTGACACCATGTCTGAAATCCCACGTGATCTGTCAAATACTAATGCATGAAAATCCTAACCTCAAAAGAATCACCCTTTATTTGATAATTGAATGTGAACAGTTCAAATAAGTTTATGTTGAACATGTACTAATGAATCCTTTGCATTTAAAATGGAGGTAAATTAAATTAAAAACTATTGCAATGTTTACACATCAGTGTATGCATGTCTAGGATAACTTTTAAATTTATCAGTATTATTGTATAAATAAATTCAAATTATAAAATATAAAGCTAAGCTTATAGTTATTCAAACTTGTGTTTTATTAAATTCCAATGTTTGGGAAATCGATGGAAAATTGTGATTTCTAGGTGCTCACAAGTAAATGTTTGAGCGATATGGACATCCTACAGTATATTCATGTTTTTCCTAGAAAACCACCAGATTTTGAGCTATAACATAATCAAGTTAAGCTTGTATGTATAGGTCCTTTCGAGAAAATCGCATATCGGTATATGTCAATCAATGTACCGTTTTAAGCCATATTGCCAGATCATCTGTAAGTGGTTTCCAACTTCATGATCAAATAATCATTGGTGACAAGTCTCTATAATTAATCTGGCGATTTAAACGAAATTTACAACATCTCTTTTAGGACGCCAAACTAGGGAAAAAAAATCAAAAATCAACTGTTTTATAGGAAGAATGAACAACCTCGCACGAAAATTGAACTAAATTTTACACCACATTTTGAGATTTCCACAAAGCGTTGTTAAAACCAGGAAAATGTAATGCCCTGTTGGGCTTTTTAACTGCAGTTCACGAAATTACATCCTCTCATAGAAGAAAAATGAATTAAAAGTAAAGAAGAAAATCATTGGTGCCAAATCATCACCGTTTTAACATACAGTAGTTCATTCTTACTATTTTTGGGAATCGTACGAAAATCTTCGTTTGCTTTAGTTCATATTGAACTTATGTGTACGGTCATTGAACTTGTTACCCACGTTTAGTTCATAACATTTTTGAGACATACTTAAAAAGTAAGATTTCATTAAGCTGTAGAAAATTTCGAAAAAATAATAAAATTTAATTACTAGCAAATAATTTTTTTCCAATAAAAATATGTTAAATTTAGCACTAGTTTTACTACGGAAATTTTTTTCTGTGTAATCGAACTTTTGTTAAAAAATCCGAATATCAATTACTACATTTTTAAGATTAGAAACAGTCGATTTTGTTTTTTTTTCTGGACTAAAAGTCCTACACTGAAAAAAATATTGTCGTGATGTCAAAGATTTCATGTCTTTAAAATACGAATACAAATTTTGCTTAGCATAGAAGACGCATTTCTCTAAAATGAAGTTATTTTCCTTGTCCAAAAGTCAATAAACTTTTCAATGAAGTCGTATTGTCCTTATAATTAAGTGATTTGACTTAAAAATGGGTATCTTAACATGAAAGAAAAAATTTATAGGCTAAGGTCAACTTGACTTTGATCATTCAGAAAAATTCTTTAAATTTAATGAAATTGTCTTTAAATTTGTTGTCTTTTTGCATCTTGACTACAAAGCAAAAAATCATTCAAATATAGGACATGTTTTTCAAAACTTTATTTTAAAGAAGTTTTTTACTTCAAACATAGCATAATTTCTACTGGAAGTCGAGTCTAAATTTGGAAAAAAGAGTTGCCGTTAACTCGTTTTTAAAGGACTTTGATAGCATATGAAGAAAAAAAGTTGAGAAAGCGAAAAATTAAAATTTGCTTCCTAGAAGCAAGAACACAAAACCTAAATTTAAAAGGTAATTGTGTCTTAAAAGTGTCCTTACTTGTATTATCCGCTTCTTTGGCTCGGAATCAATACCAAATTTTTAAAAGTAAAGACAAAATCTTTGGAACCGAGTATGCTTTTTTTTCAGTGTAAAGTCGCTTTTCGAATTATCGGAATATTTGCGCAATTTGAGACCTTATCCATTCCTTACAGTCACATATGTACGTTGACTTTTTCAAATTTTGAAAAACCCAATCCTCTCATATATTACTTATTTCATCCTTTGTAACGTGGTTTTGTCGTCGGCTGAGGTAGACCAGTTGTCGTCCAGGATCAACTTTAAGGACCCACAAACCTTAAATTAAGTACACACGATTGGGTGGTATTTATACAATAATAGTAGTACGAACTTTATTTATTTGACCTTAGTAAAAAAAAAGTCGACAGATCGGTTGTTGACGATTTGGTTCGGTTAAAGTCGTTGATACGGTGTCGGTGATTGTTCGGTGATGATCGGTTGGTGATTCGGTTGATGGTTCGGGATTGTCGTAGACGAATCGGCGTCGTTGACTATTCGGTTGATGGTTCGGTTGATGATTAGGTTGATGGTTCGGTTGATGATTAGGTTGATGATTCGGTTGATGATTCGGTTGATGGTTCGGTTGATGATTCGGTTGGTGGTTCGGTGGCGGAGATGGTAATTTGCTGGTCAGCCGTCGGTGGCTGTCCGGTGTCGATGAGTCGGTTGTGTTGGTTTGGTCGGCTGTCGATGGTTGGCCGATGTTGATGATTCGGGTGATGCGGCGATTCAACGTTGATAGCGATGTTGACAATCCGGGTGATGTGGTGATTCGGTGTTGATTGTTGATTCGTTGGTAGGTTGCCCTGGTGTTACACTACTTTTTCCCTCATTGTATTTTCGCTCAAATAATAGTGTCATTCCAAAGTTATTTTTAATTCATAATATTGTGAGGGATACAGCATCCAAAATCTATGACAGTGTCCTTTATATTTGGCAATCAATTTCGAGAATTTTGCACCTTTTTTCCCAATCGAAATCGCCATTAGTAACAAAACTGCAAATTACTTGCCGAAACTACTAGTGGAAGCAAGCTAATAGCCGAAGGTATTAGTGCGGAAGCAAGCTACTAGCCGAAGATATTAGTACGGAAGCAAGCTAATCGTCGGTAAACGATTAGTGCGGAAGCAAGCTAATTGCCGAAACATTAGTGCGGAAGCAAGCTAATAGCCGAAGCTACTAGTGCGGGCTCCATTTTGTAACGTGGTTTTGTCGTCGGCTGAGGTAGACCAGTTGTCGTCTAGGATCAACTTTAAGGACCCACAAACCTTAAATTAAGAACACACGATTTTGTGGTATTTATACAATAATAGTAGTACGAATTTTATTCATTTGACCTTATATACGTATAATGCTTATATTTGCAAGGTATGCTGGGGAGTCGGTGATTTATTATGTGGTCTCCTAGTAAAAAAAGTCGACGGATCGGTTGTTGACGATTTGGTTCGGCTAAAGTCGTTGATACGGTGTCGGTGATGATCGGTTGGTGATTCAGTTGATGGTTCGGGATTGTCGTTGACGATTCGGCGTCGTTGATTATTCGGTTGATGATTCGGGTGATGCGGTGGTATGTTGATGATTCCGGTGATGCGGCGATTCAACGTTTATAGCGTTGTTGACAACCCGGGTGATGTGGCGATTCGGTGTTGATTGTTGTTTCATTGTTAGGTTAGTAACAAAACTACAAACTACTTGCGAAACTACTATTGGAAGCAAGCTAATAGCCGAAGCTTTTAGTGCGGAAGCAAGCTAATAGCCGAAGCTATTAGTGCGGAAGTAAGCTAATTGCCGGAACAATTAGTGCGCACGCAAGCTAATAGCCAAAGCTACTAGTGCGGAAGCAAGCTAATTGCCGAAACAATTAGTGCGGAAGCAAACTAATAGCCGAAGATACTAGTGCGGAAGCAAGCTAATAGCCGAAGTTATTAGTGCGGAAGCAAGCTAATCGTCGGTAAAACGATTAGTGCGGAAGCAAGCTAATAGCCGAAGCTACTAGTGCGGAAGCAAGCTAATAGCTGAAGCTATTAGTGCGGAAGCAAGCTAATCGTCGGTGAAACGATTAGTGCGGAAGCAAGCTAACTGCCGAAACAATTAGTGCGGAAGCAAGCTAATAGCCGAGCTACTAGTACGGAAGCAAGCTAATCGTCGGTGAAACGATTAATGCGAAAACAAGCTAATTGCCGAAACAATTAGGGCGGAAGCAAGCTAATAACCGAAGCTATTAGTGCGGATGCCGAACACTTAGAGCGGTGGTAGAGTTCCTGTCGCTTAGTGTGAACTGACTGCGGTCGTGTTCAATACTCTTCGACTGTCGGGACTCTTGCTCGTTGTCCAAAAACACCGAGTTTATATCCTCCCACTGCCATGACGTAGGTAAGAATTATGCTCATAGCAAGCAAAAATAAATGTTTCTCAAAGTCAGATTTCCACATAAATTATTTTTCCCATACCCACCCAGACTTCAATGAATGGCAGTGGGTATGTGGAGAGTAGAGTAGTGGGTATGTGGCCATAAAAGGCACACATACATTAAACAACAGGAGGCACAAACAAATAAATCTATGTACGGACGAATGCAATACCAAAAATGTATTTCGTTCCGTTACACATTATATCCTCATCGTGGTCTGAAATATGTTATATGTTTAATTTTTATATAACATCTTATTCATCCATATAAATTAAACTAAACCGAAACCGTACATCGTTTAGACGTTTCTACACATAGTGCCTCTGGCGGTGACTAGATGATGTAAAACGATTACTGCAAAGTTAATAGAGAATATTCCCAATAAACACAGGATGAGCGTTTTTCAAATGCAACAACTTTTCAGTTTGAGTGTAAATATAATTTTCAACATAAATTCAACTTGACTTGAAATAGCTCATCTTCAATACATCTTCAAATTGTTTGCGAATTACTTCCAATTTGCCAAAATGTTGACGAAATCTTTGTAAAGGTGTTGAAGATAATATGAGAAAACTTTGACAAAACACTACCCTAAAATGCAACGAAAAAAACCATGTGGTTTTCAATACTTATTTGTGCAACGAAGTTCGTGGTCAATTGCAAGAAATAAAAAAAATGGAAAATTTTAGACAAATAACCAATTAGTTTATAAAAATAGGTAAGTGAAACTAAAAAATGAAATAAAACTTTAAGGAAGTCACTAAGTGTATATCTCTTTGCAGAAAACTAAAATTATGGATTCTACGTTCTTGAAAACATTAAAAAGCTGACCGATGAAAAAATCGTGGACAATTAACTGGAACTGCTTCAAATAGTTTATAATAATTGGTACGTCAATATGAAAAATTAAATCATCACTTTAGAGAAGTCACTAAATTTAAATTTCTTTGCAGAAAACTAACATCTTTGGATGCTACATTCTTGCAAACATTAAGAAGCTGACCAATGAAAAATGAGTGGCTTATCGACAAGAAAAAGTTTCCAGACAAGAAAAAGTTTCCAGAAACATTACAAGCGAAACCTATTAAAATTGTTAAAAACAACAAATTGTTGAAATCAAAAACTTCTGGATGAACATGTGCATCACATCGTCAGTTTAATTCATATGCTATTATCAGTTTAAAATGGATATTTTGTGAATTCCTTCTGCTGGAAATCAATTCTAACACGCGGTCCAGCACGT